>NC_079136.1:6104918-6414219 GCF_945859705.1 Episyrphus balteatus | reverse complement strand
TGTATGGACTGGCTGGTTTATTTTCATCATCATATTGCAAAAATGCTGTCTTCAAACGGTCAATCGAGATTTTCGAGGTGCGATTCTGAAATTGAATTTTAAAATATTTGTTACCTTTTTCTAAAACTCGAAAGGGACCATCATAAGGCTGCTGCAATGGTGGTTTAACGGAGTCATTGCGAACAAAAACATAATTGGCGTTCTTGAGGCTCGGCTGTATGAAGGTTTTCGGATCGCAATGTGAAGAGGCTGCAGTCGAAGTAATTTTTGCCATGGAATGTCGTAAACTTTTAGCAAACTCTGTTTCGCATGAAATGTTCTCTTGCTTGCCAAAGAAGTCACCTGGTAATCTTAAAGACGTTCCATATACTATCTCGGCTGGTGTAGATCCAATGTCCTCTTTGTAAGTTGAACGAAGACCCAAAAGAATGGTAGGCAAAATTTCGCACCAATTTTCTGTTTGATGACATCTAATGGCTGATTTAAGAGCACGGTGCCATCTTTCTATCATCCCGTTCGATTGGGGATGATACGGCGTTGTTTTGAGATGCTTGATGCCAAGAATACGAGTAATTTCTCTGAAGATTGTACTTTCAAACTGTCTGCCGAGGTCGGTAGATATTCGCGATGGAACTCCAAATCTGGATATCCATCCTGATATTAAAGTCTTAGAGACGGTTTCAGCAGTTATATCCGATAGTGGATATGCTTCGGGCCAGCGCGAAAATCTGTCGATGCAAGTCAGCAGGTAACGATTTCCTTCCGACGAAGGCAATGGACCGACAATATCTACGTTGATGTGTTCGAAGCGGTGAAGTGGCGGCTCGTATGATGTAAGTGGTGCTTTGTTATGCCGATGGATTTTACTTTTCTGGCAGGGAATGCAGTAGCGCACGAATTCAGCTATATCTTTCCGCATACCCGGCCAAACATATCGTTCTCTTACAAGCCGTGATGTTGCTCTAGCTCCTGGGTGCGAGAGGCTATGTAGCATCTGCATAATGTTTCTTCGTAAGACTTTTGGAACAATCGGCCGAACCCTACTCTTAGAAACATCACAATAAATGGGATAATTCGTTTCTGGAAGAGTAAGCAGTTTAATTATTAAAGAATGTGAACGAGTTTTACCTTCTTTAATTAGCCGTTGTAGTTGTTCGTCTTTCTTTTGTTCTGCGGCTATGTCTTCTGGGCTGATTGTTTTTTTACTGACTTCAGATATTCTCGAAAGAGAATCGGCGACATGATTTTCGGCTCCCTTGATGAAATGGATATCTGTGCTAAACTGCGCGATGAAGTCTAATTGCCTGATTTGACGAGGCGACGATTTTTCTGTTTTTTTCTTGAAGGCATACACCAGCGGCTTGTGGTCAGTGTGCATGCTAAATTGTCGACCTTCGACAAAATGAAGAAAATGTTTGACACCCAAGTATATGGCCAAGAGTTCACGGTCATATGTACTCTGCTTACTTTGTGATGGTGTTAGTTTTTTTGAAAAAAATCCCAAAGGTTGTGCAACTCCATCGACCATTTGGTGTAGTACAGCCCCAACTGCGATGTCTGAAGCGTCTGTCGTGAGGGATAGTGGAGCGTCAACCGAGGGGTGAGCCAAAAGTGTAGCATTGGCTAAGTCGGACTTGCATCTTAGAAAAGCGCTTTCAGCTTCGGGAGTCCACTTTACTGGAGTTGAATCGTTCTTTTTGTTGCCCTTCACCAAGCCTTGCAGCACGATTTGATTATCTAAAGTAGAAGGTAAGAAACGACGATAATAATTAATCATTGCTAAAAATCGTTTTAATTCTTTGGCTTTAGTAGGTTTTTTAAAATCCTGAATAACTTTGACTTTCTCATCGAGTGGGGTTATTCCTTCGCTGCTGATTTTGTGACCCAAGAATCGAACTACTGCTTGACCAAAAATGCACTTGGAAGCATTTATTGTTAGGCCGTACTCACTTATTCGCTGGAAAACTTGAAGCAGGTGTTGTTTATGCTCGTGTTCGTCTCTGGAAGCGATGATGATGTCGTCGATGTAAGGAAAAGCAAAATCTTCAAAACCCCTAAGCACTTCATGCATATGACGTTGAAACGTTTGTGCTGAGTTTCGCATTCCAAATGTCATAAACAAAAATTCGAAGAGGCCGAACGGTGTTATTATAGCCGTCTTCTTAATGTCGTCTGGCTCGATTGGGATTTGGTTATACGCTCTCTCCAGGTCGATTGTAGAGAAAATTTTCCGACCATGCAAAATCACCGACACATCTTGAGCGAAAGGCTGTAACGAAGCGTTACAAATGCTCCTCCTTCCACCTTTCCATCAACCCAAATCATCCAACCAACCGTTGACAAAATCAAATTTAAATATCAACTGACCGTTGAAATATTCAAATTTGAATCCGACTAACCGACTTCTACTAACCAACCGTTGAGAAATTCAAATTTGAATTTTTAATAAATTAAATTTATTTCTTTTGATTTTACTCGATTCACACCCAGTCATTACGAAATATAACATATAGGAAAGTAAAATTTCAATGAAAAATCAGTTCTTTGCTTCTCCGTTGCCGAAGTACCAATCTAGTGTACTAGAAATAAAGAACGCAATTGAGAAAGAAAATATTAAGAAGTATATTGTATATATACATTCTTGCGGGAAGTGAAGGGCTGAAAGGCTAGTAACTTCAGAACCGATTTTTTTGGGGAAACCCTTTGTATTGCTCGTTTCTTTCCTTGATCCACTTCTTCTGAGTGTATCAGGGACATAAGCCGCTCTCTCCTGAGACCCGCTGCCGTTAATTCTCTAGTCTTTGCTAGGGACAATACCGCTTTTATACCGCTTATTTCGTGGCTGCCTTTCTAAGAGTACCACGAACAGGAGCCTGTCACCCGGAGACCGCTCACCGTTTGTTCTCTAGTCTTTGCTAGAGACAGGACCGTTTTCCAAACGATTATTCTGTCGATATCTTTTAGCAAAGCATACCGCAGACAGGAGCCGTCACTCGGATACCGCTCACCGCTTATTCTCTAGTCTTTGCTAGGGACAGAAAGTAAACCGCTTTGGATTTTACTTGTTTCTTTCCTTACTCCACCTCGTTTAGGTGTATTGAGGACATTAGCCGCTCTCTCCTGAGACCCGCTGCCGTTAATTCTTTAGCTTTTGCTAGGGACAATACCGCTTTCATACCGCTTATTCCGTGGCTACCCTTCAAAGTGTACCACGGACAGGAGCCGTCAACCGGAGACCGCTCACCGTTTGTTCTCTAGTCTTTTCTAGAGACAGGACCGCTTCCAAATCGCTAATTCCGGGGATATTCTTCAAAGAGTTCCACGGACAGGAGCCTGTCACCCGGAGACCGCTCACCGTTTGATTCTCTAGTCTTTTGCTAGAGACAGGACCGCTTCCGAACCGTTTATTCCGTGGTTGTCTTTCAAAAAGCACCACGGACAAGAGCCTGTCACCCGGAGACCGCTCGCCGATAATTCTTTAGACAGTTCTAGGGACAGAAAGTAGACCATCTACTTGTTTCTTTCTTCGGTCCGCTTCTAAGTGTACCGTAGACATAGGCCGCTCTCTGCCGAGACCCGCCGCCGATCATTCTCAAGCATTTCGCTTGGGACAGTATCATTCTCAAGCATTTCGCTTGGGACAGTATTTACTTGTAATAGTTGTAAGAGTTTGTAATTGAAATATCGTATTATTATAAATAAATAAAATTAGTTTTAAACAAATTAATAAAAGAAGGTGTTAAGAAAAAATTAATATTTTGAAGATTGGTTGTTTTCATTTTGGAGTTTGGACTTTTAACCCGAGTTTTCTGTGCTTTCTTTGGGATCGATCCTGGACGCCCACGAGTCTACCTCAGCCTAGACAAAAAAGCATCACAAAATGGCGCCCGAGCAGGGACCTTAGAAGGTTTAACCAAAACTCCGATCTTTAACCGACCCAAAATCTTCGAAAGGTTCCTCCGACCTCCGCATTCCGTGACCTATACCACCGAACACCGCACTCCGTAAACCAAACTTCGACACCAGCCACCGTTTATCAGCCACCAGCCTCTACCGCCTCAGTTCGTTTCTTTGCCAAGCACCACCAACCGCCGTCCACCAGATACCGTTCCTCCGACCACAACTACCGCCCGATACTTCACCATGCCTGACTCCGAAGATGAAGACGAGCATCATTTAAATCCATACAAAAACTTAGGATTTATATATTTTCTAAAGAAACCCGAGTTAATCGAAACGCTTAGCGCTCGAAAGCTTGATACGACAGGAAATGTGCGAGAACTAAGAAAACGTCTGAGCCAGCATCTCAAGAAGAACCGTGACCATGGCTCAACTCAGAACCTTTGCGAGCACTGGGAAAAAGTTGTAGAAACACGAGATGATGAAGATCCGGCCTCCGAGTCACCCAACGCTAAAGGCATATTACCATCTGGCAGCCAGGCCGGAGTCGCACCAGCGATTGTACCAGTATCTGTAAATGAGGAATCAGGGGCAAAATTTCCCGCATACAGGCAAATTACCTATCCCGTTCCCGAGTTTCAAAAAGCCAACACCGTATTGCCGCACATATCCAGTACCGGAACCAGTACCAGTCAAGTAACATCTCGACAAACTGGTGTTTCTCAAGGAGGATTGCCAGAACCTCGATCTTCGAGTCGCCTAACTTTGAGCTATGAAGCAGAGGTTATGAACACAGTCCGAAAGTGGGGACTAAAGTTCGATGGGACCGGAAACCCTCTAGAATTTATAGAGAGAGTGACGGAGTTAGCGCGATGCTACAATATACCCCAGAACGACATACTACGAACACTGCCTGAACTATTCAGAGGAACTTCTTTGGAATGGCTTCGTATTAAGTGTGATAGTTTTGCGACCTGGGAAGACTTCCATCAGGCGTTCATCCAAAACTTCCTTCCACCGCGTTATCTCCACAAACTTGAAGACGAAATTTTCCGCCGCCGCCAAGGGCCGAGGGAAAAAGCTAAGGAGTACATATTAGGCACGCTATATTTAATACGTCAACATCCCAGAGTTACCGCCGCCGATAATATAGACCGGATTTTTGATGGTTTAAGACCAGAGTACCGGTTGTACATAAGACGTACAGATTTCAAAACCATCGATGATTTGATTATGCTCACCGAGGAGTTTGAATCAATCAAAACTGAAGAAAGGAATGTGAGACCAACCCAAGCCGCTGCGTTTTCGGGACCACCAGCACCATTAGCAAATCGAGCACCGCCAGCCACCGTTTCTTACGATAGACAGACCCATTGTTGGAACTGCAAACAGAGGGGTCATCGAAAAGAAAATTGCCGAAGACCGTTTCGACTCTTCTGCTCTTTTTGCGGGGAAGATGGCAGATTGTCGAAAGACTGTTCGTGTCACCGAAACACCGTAGCCGTTATGCATTCAACTCCTTCTCATGACCCACGCTACTTCGTTCCGATTAAGGTTGGAGACCAGATATTCCAGGCTTTGCTCGATACCGGTTCGACTAAAACTTATGTGGGCCAAGAATTACGCGATAAGTTTAAGGAATTAGAATTGCCTATGCGTGAGTACTGCCGTCCAGTGCATTTGGCGAACGGATCAGCGGTGACGACGAAGGAACACTACACTGTAGATTTTGCTTTGAACGGAGTACCCCTAACAGGAGAAGTAACTTACCTTCCCTCACTTGACACCGACGCTATCCTGGGTATGGATTTATTAAGTCCAGCCGGCCTGCAAGTCTTCATGGGAGGAAAGGTAGTAACTGGTAAAACGCCCAGTTCCGATGTTATGCCCAACAATTCCATTACCGACTGTAATGCCGTATCACACCTTCTCGATAACGATCAACAAAGACTCGATGATTTCCTTGCGACCGAGTTGCCGAAATTCAATGAGCTAAAAGGGATGGCTAACGTCCCACCCCACCGAATCCGACTTAAGAAGGAAGAACCGTTCAAGCAGCGGTATTATCCGCGTAACCCAGCGATGCAGAAGGTTATTAACGAGGAGATTGATGAGTTGCTCGAAACCGGAAAGATCAGTCCTTCGAAGAGTCCATATAGCTCACCTATCGTTTTAGTGAGAAAGAAAGGAGGCTCCTGGAGGGTATGTGTGGATTTCCGTAAGCTTAATGAGATCTCTTATAAAGACGCCTATCCATTGCCATTTATAATGTCTATACTGGATAAATTGCGGGGAGCTAAATTCATCACGACCATCGATTTAAAGCAGGGCTATTGGCAGATTGCCTTAGAACCGAAGTGCCGTCCGTATACCGCTTTCACCGTGCCAGGTAGAGGGCTGTTCGAGTGGAATGTCATGCCGTGCGGGCTACATTCTGCAGGAGCCACTTTTCAAAGAGCCATGGATTCGATTTTTGGGCCAGAGATGAGTGATCGTGTGTTCGTGTACCTAGACGACATCATAATCATAAGCGAAACGTTCGACGAACACCTACGAGATTTGAACGAAGTGTTCCTCAAGCTTCGAGAAGCTAACTTAAAAATTAATGTCGACAAATGTAACTTCTGTCGAGAGAGCTTAAAGTTCCTAGGACATGTTGTTAGCAAGGATGGGATTCATACCGATCCAGATAAAATCAAAGCGGTTCAAGAATTGAAAGCTCCAACTTGTTCCAAAGAACTACGCCGAATACTGGGAATTTGTTCTTGGTATAGGCGCTTTATTAAAGATTTCTCCACCGTCGCCGGCCCGTTAACCGGTCTTTTGAGGAAAAAGGTAAGATGGAAGTGGAGTGAGACACAGCAAGCCGCTTTTGACCAGCTGAAGACCAGACTAACCGAAGCTCCAATCCTAGCCTGTCCGAATTTCGACCTGCCATTCACATTACAGACCGACGCTAGCAATTTTGGTCTGGGTGTTGTACTAACACAATCCGTTGACAATCAGGAGAAAGTTATAGCTTATGCCAGCCGTACGCTCACTGAACTTGAGAAAAAGTATGCTACAACGGAGAAGGAATGTTTGGCCATATTGTGGGGAATTAGGAAGATGCGGCCATACCTTGAGGGTTACCATTTCAATGTGATCACCGATCATCACTCCCTGAAGTGGTTGCATTCTTTAGAGAACCCATCAGGTAGACTAGCGCGATGGGCCCTGGAGTTACAACAGTTCGATTTTGACATTCAGTATCGCAAAGGGGCGATGAATGTGGTGGCCGACGCGTTGTCCCGAGATCCCCTACCAATCACCGACTATGATAAGTTAGCGGCCTTATGCGATTCAGCCCCCGATTGGACCGAGAAAAAGAAAATGTTAATAGAGACAGACCCGACCAGATATCCAGAGTACAAAATTGTACAAAACCAACTGTATCGCCGATTCGAAACCTCCCAACCGTTAGCTGACTCTCACCAGTATGATTGGAAAATGTGCGTGCCTTTCACCGACCGAACCCAAATCATGTTCGAGAATCATGACACCGTCACGGCTGGACATCTTGGTATCGCTAAAACTATTTCCCGTATGGCGAAACGCTATTATTGGCCGGGCATGTTCCGAGACGTGAGCAAGTACGTTCGAAAATGCCAAGTATGTAACCGGTACAAAGCGTCTCAGCAAAAGCAGAGTGGAATGATGTTCACGTCTCCTGTAGCGGAACCCTGGGAGATAGTGTGTGGAGACTTTATGGGGCCATTGCCAAAATCTATGAAGGGCAACACAACACTCTTAGTGATGGTAGACAAATTTACTAAATGGGTAGAGGTTGTTCCCTTAAGAACAGCTACTACACCGGGCCTCATCAAGGCCGTAAGAGAACGTATTGTCACGCGTTTTGGAGTGCCGAGAGTTTTCTTGTCCGACAATGGTTCCCAGTTCGTCAGCCGCCAGTTCCAGGAGTTTCTGGCCGATTTGGGAATCCAGCAGCGCTTAACCGCCCCGTATACTCCGCAGGAAAACCCAACAGAGCGAGTGAACCGAGTGCTTAAGACTATGATGGCTCAATATGTACACGAGAACCATCGGACGTGGGACGAACACTTACCGGAACTGGCTTTTGCCATAAATACAAGTCGACATGACTCAACTGGTTTCTCCCCCGCTATGCTTAATTTTGGCCGGGAGCTGCGTGTACCTAACGAGTTCCGAACCGCCCTGCCTGTGGAAACCCCAGTTGAAGACATCAATACTCGTCAAGAGCGTATGCGAGCTTTGTTCCAAATGGTGGAACTAAATCTCCAAAAGGCCAGCCAATCACAAGCGAAGCATTATAACTTGCGAAGACGTGCTTGGCGCCCTAGTATCGGCGAACAAGTCTACAAAAAAGCTCGGGTCCTATCTTCTGCAGCGAATTATTTCACCGAGAAATTGGCTCCACGGTACGACGGGCCGTTTGAAGTTGTAAGGTTTATCTCTCCGGTCATTGTCGTCCTAAAGGGGAAAGGAAACCGAAAGGGGGCAACGGCAAATTTTCGAGCGCATGTCCGCGACCTCAAGGGTTTCGGTTCCGATCCCGAAGAACCTAACCAATCAAACGCAGGCATCACAGTCCAACCTAACGTTATTAATAAGTTAGTGGTAAGCGAGGAAAAACTTCCAATAAATAAAGAAGAACCGGGAGGACAAATATATTTAAATATTTTATTTAATAAAAATGCATTAAATAAAAATTGTATAAATAGAGACTCAGCTTCTGGAGAAGCCATCAGTCTTTCTACAACCTCCAAGAACGAAACAACTATGGAACGAAGAGTTATGCAGAAAACTTCCGCCCGCCGCAGTCCCCGAAACCATGACTCCAGAGCCAGTCCCCGTTGTCATCGGTTGTCTGCTCCAGAACGAGTACCGCCGCCATCCAGTGCTTCTGGGGAGTTGAGGAAGCGAGTTCCGCCAAAGGGAGGACGCCAGCCGTACCCTGCCCAGCCGGACCCTAGCGTCAGAAAATCGACAGCACCCGCCAAAGTAGCTGCTCCACCCCGCACTAGCGAGTCGGCTTTCTTGGAAGTCTTGCCGAGACGGCAGAGGATAAGCAGGGTAGTCGGACCGCAGCACGACCGAGAAGCAGCTAAACCGATCCCAGTGCGAGATCCTCCGGAGGTCGCCTTGGAAAAGGCAAGGGCCCAACGAAAGATGGCCGAGGAGTTATGGTTTAAGCTGAACCCTCCTCTAACCCAACCACCGCAGACTTCAGGATTTAAACCACCGCTCCAGCGACGAGTTTTGGTAACGGAGGCCGAAAGCCAAAATGGATCGGTACCAATGGCACCCGATGTTCCTAGTGGAAGCCGTGGTATCGTGGCAACAGGTCGACGTGCCCCTTTACCGACCAACCAACCCGATGTCCCCAGTGGAAGCCGTGGTATCGTGGCAACAGGTCAACGCCTTGTACCGACCAACCAACCAGGCGTAGCTAGTGGCAGCCAGCAGCCTTCGTCAACAACCGGCAGCTCAACGGTAGCAAACCAAGCTATCCCCGTCATCCAGGTTGCCGCGGTGAGCGAACCGATGGAAGTAGAGGAATATGACCGTCCCACCTCCCGCTCTAACCGAAGACCACCCGCAAGAGTCGTACCTGCCGACCCTTTTGCCGGCATTCACCTTAGAGGCGCACGACATCATCGCACCTTTATAATCATTCGGCCATTTGGGCACATCTCCGTTCGAATGAACAAAAAAGGTACGCAGGCGAGCTTGCGTTTCAAAGGTATGACAAAGACCATAGATGTGCAAAAGTGAGGAGTCAAAGAGTCAACACCAATTATTTTTAAAAAAACAGCATGAAGTACAAATTTTTTTTTTATTTGGATTTATTTTTCTTTCTTTTTTTATTATTATAAAAAAAAATTATGTAAAAATGAATTTAAAATGTATATAAATGTATATATAAAAATGAATTAATTAAATGAATTAATGAATTAAAAAAAAAAAAAAAAATAATAATAATAAGAAAAAAAATAATAAAATGAATTTACCTACAAAAAAAAAAAAAGAAAATTTTTTTTGAAAAAAAATATATATGTATAATGGATATAAAAAAAATAAATAAAAAACATCATTATAATCAGAACAAAAAAAAAAAAAAATGAATTACAAAAAAAAAAAAATTTTTAAGCAATTGAATATGTTAAAAAAAAAAAAATGAATTACAACAAAAAAAAAACAAAAAAAAAAAAAAAAATAAATAATAAATAACAAAAAAAAAATGAATTTACAAGAAAAAAATGGTAATAGCATATACAAATTAAAAAAAAAAACAAAATATGAAATGAATTCAAATATATGCCTACCTAAGAATACGTAAACGTACCTTAAGACGAGAAAGTTCTCGTCTTCCGAAGAAAGGGGGGAATGTAACGAAGCGTTACAAATGCTCCTCCTTCCACCTTTCCATCAACCCAAATCATCCAACCAACCGTTGACAAAATCAAATTTAAATATCAACTGACCGTTGAAATATTCAAATTTGAATCCGACTAACCGACTTCTACTAACCAACCGTTGAGAAATTCAAATTTGAATTTTTAATAAATTAAATTTATTTCTTTTGATTTTACTCGATTCACACCCAGTCATTACGAAATATAACATATAGGAAAGTAAAATTTCAATGAAAAATCAGTTCTTTGCTTCTCCGTTGCCGAAGTACCAATCTAGTGTACTAGAAATAAAGAACGCAATTGAGAAAGAAAATATTAAGAAGTATATTGTATATATACATTCTTGCGGGAAGTGAAGGGCTGAAAGGCTAGTAACTTCAGAACCGATTTTTTTGGGGAAACCCTTTGTATTGCTCGTTTCTTTCCTTGATCCACTTCTTCTGAGTGTATCAGGGACATAAGCCGCTCTCTCCTGAGACCCGCTGCCGTTAATTCTCTAGTCTTTGCTAGGGACAATACCGCTTTTATACCGCTTATTTCGTGGCTGCCTTTCTAAGAGTACCACGAACAGGAGCCTGTCACCCGGAGACCGCTCACCGTTTGTTCTCTAGTCTTTGCTAGAGACAGGACCGTTTTCCAAACGATTATTCTGTCGATATCTTTTAGCAAAGCATACCGCAGACAGGAGCCGTCACTCGGATACCGCTCACCGCTTATTCTCTAGTCTTTGCTAGGGACAGAAAGTAAACCGCTTTGGATTTTACTTGTTTCTTTCCTTACTCCACCTCGTTTAGGTGTATTGAGGACATTAGCCGCTCTCTCCTGAGACCCGCTGCCGTTAATTCTTTAGCTTTTGCTAGGGACAATACCGCTTTCATACCGCTTATTCCGTGGCTACCCTTCAAAGTGTACCACGGACAGGAGCCGTCAACCGGAGACCGCTCACCGTTTGTTCTCTAGTCTTTTCTAGAGACAGGACCGCTTCCAAATCGCTAATTCCGGGGATATTCTTCAAAGAGTTCCACGGACAGGAGCCTGTCACCCGGAGACCGCTCACCGTTTGATTCTCTAGTCTTTTGCTAGAGACAGGACCGCTTCCGAACCGTTTATTCCGTGGTTGTCTTTCAAAAAGCACCACGGACAAGAGCCTGTCACCCGGAGACCGCTCGCCGATAATTCTTTAGACAGTTCTAGGGACAGAAAGTAGACCATCTACTTGTTTCTTTCTTCGGTCCGCTTCTAAGTGTACCGTAGACATAGGCCGCTCTCTGCCGAGACCCGCCGCCGATCATTCTCAAGCATTTCGCTTGGGACAGTATTTACTTGTAATAGTTGTAAGAGTTTGTAATTGAAATATCGTATTATTATAAATAAATAAAATTAGTTTTAAACAAATTAATAAAAGAAGGTGTTAAGAAAAAATTAATATTTTGAAGATTGGTTGTTTTCATTTTGGAGTTTGGACTTTTAACCCGAGTTTTCTGTGCTTTCTTTGGGATCGATCCTGGACGCCCACGAGTCTACCTCAGCCTAGACAAAAAAGCATCACAAGGCAGGGGATATCTGTCGGGTGTTGTTTTAGCGTTGAGAGCTCTGTAATCCCCACAAGGCCTCCACGTTCCATTGCTTTTTGGAACCATGTGTAAGGCACTTGCCCAGTTGCTTTTCGATGGTCGGCAAATTCCTCTCTCCATCAAAAAGCGAAACTCTTATTGTGCTGCTTTCAATTTTTCACTATTTAGTCTTCGGGCACGGGCGAACACTGGTGGGCCGTTAGTCTCGATGTGGTGTGTTGTGGCCACACCTTTTGTTGACGTGCGGGTATTAAACTCAGTGAGGTGTTTGAATTGTTGTAAAAGCTCTGCAAAGGGATTATTAATATTGTATGTTGTTAAGCTAACTTTATTTCCAGCAGTTGTTGCAGCTCTCGATGTGACGTTGGTGGTGCTGTCGATGATTTGGTTGTGCTTTAAATCGATAAGAAGACCAAAATGACTTATAAAGTCTGCTCCGATGATTGGTCTGGAAACATCTGCTATGACGAAGGTCCAGGTAAAAGCTCGACGAAGTCCCAGATCGATGGTCAAATTTTTTGTGCCAAATGTTTTGATTTCGCTTCCATTTGCTGCGAATAGACTGGAATTAGATGGTGAAAAACGATTATTGTAAGTTGCAGGCAGAACTGAAATGTCAGCTCCGCTGTCAATTAAAAATTTATTTTTTGATGATTTGTCGTGAACAACTAATTTGCAAATGTATTGGTCAGTGTGTTCACTTTGGCTGACCAACACATCGTAATTTAGTTTTTTGATGCCGTTTGTTTGAATTGGCATGGTTCGCGACATTTTCTGGCCTCTTCTCCAAATCGTTTGTGAAACCAGCACAAAGCATCGTTGGATTTTGATTGGTGACGGCGATGAGATGAAAAATTTCGATTGTGACTGCGGCTTCGATGAATTGGCCTCCCTCTCGTATGCTTGATAAGTTCGTTTAGCTGACATGTGATTTGATTAATTTGTTGTTGCAGGTGTGAATCAGGATCAACTGTACTCCTCTTGTCGGATGATGACTGGTGTTGATTGATCGCCAAGCAGTCTCTAAATTCGCCTACCTCCATAACCTTGTCAGCAAGCTTCGCGAGTTGAGCCAATTCTTCGTTGGAGGCTTGCAAAATAGCACGCACTTGAGCAGGAAGCCTTTGAAGCCAAAGTGATTTGAGAAACTCGCCACTAATCTGCGTTCCACCTAAGCCACGAAGTTCGTTGAGAAGTTGTGACGGACGTTTGTCACCCAAGTCGACCTCAGAAAGCAGTTTCTTGATTTTTTTCTGCTCTGAATCACCAAAATGTTCGATTATTACCTTCTTCAGGTTCAGGTATTTGTCGTTGGCTGGTGGTGAAAGAACAGCGTCAGAGATTTGAGTAAGAACCTTTGATTCGATGGCACTAATCACGGTGTTGAACTTGGATGTGTCGCTTTTTATTTGTCCAATATTGAATTGCGCCTCAATCTGAGCAAACCATATTTCAGGTTTCTCGTGCCAGAAAGGTGGAATCTTGACTGTTATCTTTGAAACAGTTTCAGTTTCCCTGTTATTGGTTTGATGATTCGACCCGTTATTCCCGTTGACTTGCTGTTGTTGCTGTAGTTGTAGCTGATGCTGTTGCTGTTGCTGTGTGCCGCTTGCATGATCATTCGATTGCTTTGTGTCGTCTATTACCCCGTCACCTGGCATTATGGATTAGCTCAAAGCAGTAAATTTCTTACCAGGTTGATTAATTTATTAGAAATTAATGTAATTTACGATGTACTCAGATTATTCGTTGAGTGTGCTTTTATTAAAAAAAAAGTATACTCAAATACAACTCTATTTTTTGTTCGGGGTCACCAATTGAGGTGTATCGCGTAGCAATAAAAAGAATAAATTTATTTAGTTCTTACAAATATATTTTAATGAAAAACTTAACTTATAATTTAATTCAAATTTACAAATTTAAAAGGTAATTATTGAGAGATGATATGCGGGCGAACAATTAGCAAGAAGTGGTCGTTTTTATGTTTTTTAGCTTAAACGATAAGTATGCATATAAGTAATATTTCAAATATGTATATGTATTTCAATTTGACGTTTGGGACGAGAGTCGTTCCCAGTTTAAACAAATTATTTTCTTTAAGGGGTCGCCACAATATTATCCAATTTTTCATTCACACATTAAACGATGCAACAATACTAATATTGCAATATCTTGCATTCTAAATGCAATACAGTGAAACATCCAATGTAAAAGTTTGTCCTAAGATATAGCTCTTTCATTTGATACCAATTTCATTAATGGCCGCTCAACGTCCAAAATGCCCATTCTCCTTTCAAAGACAAATTTTGTATCGGATTTTTCTAAGTTCATGATACATGATCAAAAAAAAAACTTGGGTATCTGCAGTCCATAAAGTATTCACTTTAATTTTCGAGTAAGCATAATACTTAAAAGAATCATCGAAGCACGCCACAATCGGATGAAAATATTTTTTTCCTTATCAAAATCTGTAATAGCGCAGCGAAAGCTAAGCATTTGGTTCATAAAAGATTTTCTAGACCTTACATCACCATACTGTAGCGAAAATTTCAATGTGATAGAGTCATTTGGGGTAAGATCGCGCAGTGGGTAAGAGCGCGCACTGCTTATTTCTCGAGTTGTGTCCAAAAAAAACTAAAACTGAAAATGAGGAAATCAGCGCTTAGTAAGACGTCAATAAGTGATAACCTTCGGGAGTGTGTGCTCAGCTCCATTTTATTTTAAAACAGGCTTGAAAAAATATGACTAAAAACAAAAAAAAAAAAGTTGTGCGGGAAAAGTGTGTGGCGTCGGCGTGGGAGCATTATATACCGAAAGTAGCATATATTTTTGAATTGTGCCTATTTATATTTGATTTAAGTCAAAAAGGAGATGGGGCAAAATTATATGGGACCTGGGCCATGAGCGTACATTAATGAGACTAGTCTCAAAATGTAGCTGGAGGTTAGTATATTCAATTTTTGAATTTTTTTTCAAATCGTAAGTCAGGGTCTTGAGATGCAAGGCTCCAAAGTTCGTTCTAATAACCCTTACTTGTCCCTTTTACATGCAAATATCATGAGAGCTACAAGAGATATATTGATGTTTTTGATGTCAAATGAAAGGTTCTTAAGTACTATGTAGTTAAAGACTAACCTTTTAAACAATATAAAATACATATTACACAAAACGAAGAAAGAAAATCGATTGATGTTCGAAATTAATGGCATTTATTTTCAAATTAAATATGCTTGCAATCGACACGTACGCATGTGTAGTTATTAAACTGTTTTAATTTTGTAGAATGCAATTAGAACCGGTTTAGAAGCTTGTTTATCTGACCAAATTATGTTATGTGGGGAAAACCAATCGGCTAATACACTTTCCAAAAAACTTGGGAGATCACTTATAGAAAAGGAACGAATAAGATGTTGTTATTGTAAAGAACAATTTTATTGGAACACTGGTTTATTGTATTTAATTCCATTTTAATTAATTTCAAAGAACTTATCACTTTATTATAGTTTCAAAAAGCTCCAAGAAATATATTTTTAAATAAAACTGGGATAAAAGTGGATTTATCGAAAATCTTCTTTAGTACCTATGTATTTATTTTGTAATCTAGTTTATGTAAACAAGAGCGTAGCCCAGAGTTCATCACAAGAAATTATAGTTTTTGTGTCTCTCTAACATAATTTGGTCAAGCTTCTAATCCGCATTCTAAAAAATTCAAAACGTTTTATAACTACACTTGCGTGTTGATTGTAAGCATATTTAAATTGAAAATAAATAAATATTTTGAACAAAAATCGATTTTTTAAAATAACATTTTACTTTTCTTTATTAGTTCGCCGTTTCTTTGTTTTGTGTAATATGTATTTTATATTGTTTAAAAGGCACTAAAACAACCTTTCATTTGACATCAAAAACATCAATATACCACTTGTAGTTCTCATGATATTTGCATATAAAAGGGACAAGTATGGGTTATCAGAACGTACTTTGGAGCCTTGTATCTCAAGACCCTGACTTACGATTTGAAAAAAAAATTCATAGATTGAATATACTAACCTTCAACTTCATTTTGAGAATAGTCTCATTAATGTACGCTCATGGCCCAAAAACGCCCCATCTCCTTTGTTAGACTTTCTTATATTTTATAATAAATTTGATAAATAGAAAAAAAAGTACCTTTGTGGGTAAAATCGCGCAGTCCTTTTGTGGGTAAGAGCGCGCACTTCTTCCCATATTAAACTTTTCTTTTTTCAACAAGACAGAGAAATGTCAAACTTGAATCTTGAGAAACGAAGGCTTTTATTCCTTAATTTCAAAAAAGAAAGGCAGTTTTCTTTTAATTTAATTAGAAATATTATTTTGTTTGTTTTATTTTGTAAATAAAGTTTAAGTTTTTGTATTTGAACTTAATTTGTTTTTTCTTTTATATTTTCATTAATTTTAGTGAAAACTTGGAAGTTTTGAAACAAAGTTTTGTTTAACTAAGTATAACATAAAGTTTTTAGAAATTTAGTTCACGTAAACTGTCAAGATTCCTATTAAAACTATGTGCGCGCTCTTACCCAAGATTTTGCGCGATCTTACCCTGACTTTGGGGTAAGAGTGCGCACATTGACTTCATTTGGTTTTTGTTTATAATCATATGAAATATTTAAACTAAAAAACTTTTTTTTTGTGTTTTCTTGTTCCCAAAATATAGGTTTATCAAACGTAAAAAACTTTATTCTGATATCTCTTATAGAATCTTCACAATTTTGCCTTAAAGTGAAAAGTGCGCGCACTTACCCCAACTGACTCTACGTATTTCTAGAATTTTGCTATATGGTTGGTCAGTACTCTTTTTAAAATTATTTTTCATATATTCTTACTTCCATGTTATATATTTATATTTGTTCCTACTCCCATGTTTAGTTCTTTCAAATTTCTTTTTATCCATATTTAATGTATTCCCCCAGTAGTACAGTTATAATAGTACATAAAATCAAGAAATAAAAAAAATATTGTTACACTCATGAAACTTGGCAAAAAGTTTGCTTTTGGGATAAGAACCAAATACAAAAAAAGTCTATAAACAAAAGTTGGGTGGAAGGGTGTTTTTTCGCGGACAAGAGGGTTTGTCGAATATCATCATATGACACATGTTTTCAAGGTATTTTTTGATGCTGAATCTAATGACATAAAATTAAAGTCAATACGATTGCTGTAACAAAAGTTATTGCCGATTAAAAACAAGGGCGCTTGTTTTTTTACTTCAACAAGTAAAATATAACCGAAACCCATGTGAAAAACATGCAACACTGATAAAATTCGGCATGAAGATTTAAGATAAAGCAGGGACAAAGGATTCATAAAGTTCTTAAAATTTTTTTTGGTGAAAGGGTGTTTTTTTGGGTGGGTTGAGTTGTGTGTGAGGAAGGCATCATAACAGCTGACTTAAATTTTATTAATTTTTAAAACTTGGTAAAAATGTTTCATTTATAACAGAAACCAAGAAAACGAACAGTCTATACAAATATTTTAGTTAAAGGGTGTTTTTTTTGGGAAATAGGAAAAAATCCGCGATAAGTCCGATAAAATCAATGGTATAAATGGTACCCTTACGAAATTCATTAAATATGTTCTCTTTACCATGGGAATTACGAATAATGTAAGTCTATAAATTTTTTTTTAGGTGAAAGAGTGTTTTTTTTAGAAGTAAGGAAAATATGGGTATATTTGAAAAAGTGTGTAATACTAGAGTAAAATTAGTGGTAGCCTTTTGAAATTTAGCAATTATACTGCTTTTAAGATAAGAAACAAGAATCTAAAGTGTCTATAAAAATATCATGGTTAAAAGGGTGTTTTTTTGAGTAAAAACCAAAATGACGGGTCACCCTAATGAAATTTAGTAAAAACATTGATTTTGGGATAGAAAGCAAGAATAAAGAGTTTTCATAAAAAAAATTTTGGTTAAAGGGTGTTTTTTTTTCAAAGAGACAGTAAAATCTGTAACTGGGCCCAAAAAGCCAATGATTCATTTTATATTTGGTTTTGATGACAAATTAAACGTTTATACTTAAGTTCTTAGACATTTTTTCACGAAACTGCCAAAATTTATGCTGCCGCCTCTTAGAATAATGTCTAAGCTAAAAACATTATGCATGTTGTTGATGAAGTAGTATTGTTATTAAAACTATACCTAAATAAACATAAGCCACTTGTATTATAATTACGAATACCTATTTAAATAATTCTTTTGACTTCTTTGCGCTACATTTCCTATTTAATTACTATTGTTGTGTTAGCCACTACGAAAACTCTAACTTAACATTAATTAACATACAAAAATAAACCACAAAATATTAACTTTCCAACGATGTGTATGTTATAAGGAGATCCCATTTAACCATTCTCCTTATAAGACTTCCTTTTTGTACAAATAAGTAACCTCCCCCCATTGACTAAACAAACTTTTTAAACTCAAAACTTTAAACAGACGTAGATTGATATTTTAAGAAACCCATCGTCTTTATAATAATTTTAAATTCTTTAACTGCTTTTTAATTTAGATCCAACAACAAATAAAAACATTTCTTTAAAACTCAAAACTACGTCAGGTGTCAAGGGATGGACAAAATTAGTATTATTAAAGGTCTATTGTCATGTCACTATTGGGGTTGTAAATTTTTAATAATACACCCATTTCCCCCCTGGGGTGTATATGTTTTGGAATATCAAATGACAATAATAATACATCTCGTCCATTCATAAGTTTCTTGTTTTATTCTAAACAAACGCGCCCTGCGCCACCAAAACGTGGTGACATATAATTACAACACCTACGAGTATAAACCTACCCTCCCTTGCATTAAGCACAACTTGACTAATGTCCTTTTTTTCAATTTATAATTTATATTCATAATTTCATTAGTACTTTGGTCTTTACCAACAAATGCTTTATGTGGGTACATTAAAATTACTTAATCAATGAATTTAATTATTAATTTAAAGGTTTGCATTTCCTATTTGGAAATATACAATGAACTCATTCGAGATCTTTTGAATCCTGGCGGACCATTGGAATTGCGTGAGGATAACCGTGGCCAGCGAATAACTGTAGCAGGATTATCAGAAATTACTGCATCTAGTAGACAAGAAGTAATTTCACTTTTGCTAAAGGGTAATAAAGCACGCACGATGGAACCGACAGCTGCAAATCAAACTTCATCTAGAAGTCATGCTTTATTGAGTATAACTGTCCAAATGAGAACAACTCTAGGAACTAAACAGGGTCGTCTTTTTCTTACTGATTTGGCTGGATCTGAAAGAGCTAAGAAGACCAAAAATAGAGGCAAAAGATTGCAAGAAGGGGCACATATAAATCGGAGTTTACTAGCCTTGGGGAATTGTATCAATGCTTTGTCGGGAGGTGCTCGATATGTCAACTATCGTGACTCGAAACTCACGAGGTTATTGAAAGAAGCTTTGAGTGGCAAATGTAAGACAGTTATGATAGCCCATGTTGCTCCAGAAGGTAAACATCGCGATGAAACTAAGAATACCTTGGTTTATGCTGATCGGGCTAACAATATTACGACTCGATTACAAAATACTGGCTATATTGACGAAGTCAAAGATTTTCCAATGAAACACTATCAAAGTTTGGTAACTGACTTGCGGGAAGAAGTGACACGTTTGAGGTCAAAGATTATCGAGAAAACGTTCGAAATCAACCAATACCAGAACTTCCGAATAAAATGTGTAATTTTTTTGATGTAATCTTTTGGCTCAAATTTCCATATACTTGATGTATTTTTTTCATCAGTTAAGGAATTATATTCGTATAATATTGCTCAATAATATGGCGACTTATGCAAAGGGAATTTAATTCTACTTTAAGAATAGTAGATGATATAATGTTAATTGTTTGGTGTTTTATATTCGGATAGTTTCTGTAATTCGTATTTTGCAGTAGATATTGTTTCAAATTTAAAAAAAAATTACATGTAGCATTGGAAATGTTTTCTATTGTCAAAGAATAAACAAAAATATTAAATAAAATTGTAACCGAAATATTTGTTAACTTTGACATGAGGCACAACAAATATTATTAGATTAACCATTTACAAGATTTGTATCTTATTTGAATATTGAATGTGTACGAAAAGAGGAAGGGAATATAAAATTAAAATAAAAGGCTTGAGATCTTGAGACAGTGTTTTATTAAGCAGATGATATTTTGTAAATAGTGATATAACCAAAATGTTGCCATTGAGTGCACCCGTGATCATGAGTGTACCTATACTTTATTTTGGGCTTTCTATCGTCATGGGTGGGAAAAATGTCCCATTAAAAATACTATCTATAATACACAATTGTATACAATTAACAAAGTCTTTCAAAATACCAACAGTAAAGTTTGTTAATAATTTATTAAATTTTGTAATGAAAAAGTATGTCATTTTGATTACCTACCTACTTTTTATTTTTGGGACAGAAAAAAAATGTGGTTTTAAGCTAGGTTACAGAATGTGATCGAATTTATTTTTAATTTTGATTTAAATTCTTAGTTTTCTTATACAAAACATTTGAAGCTTCTAAAAAAAACCGAATTTACTTAAAAATGATTTTGGGCACCTTTTTTAACGGATTGGACACATGCTAATTGCTCTGCAAGAAAAAAAATTTTAGGGTTAATTTAAATCAAAATAAAGATATTCCTGAGGGGAAAAATTGAAATATGCGATGCGTCGCTGTCGCGGGAGGATCGGTCAACTCTTGCTTATCTATTTGCAGTGGAACGTAAAGACGGAAAATCAAGGCCAATCTTATCAATGTAAGAAATATCGTCTATAATCACTATACTTCGAGCTTATGGCTATGATTAAGCTGCAAAAGCAATTTGTCCTTTATCAAATCAAATAAGTAATTATTTAAACCGTCCAGGATATACATAAACAGTGCTGTGCAAAACATTTGCAACTGTATTAACTTACTATTTCTTACTTATTTTTTGCATGCTTCTTCTCATAAAAGAATAATGCAACTTTATATGGGGGATGGGGAACGCTCTAGGGGTATACTTTGTATCTCTTAACTTTTTATAATATAAAATCATTTTTCAATGAGTTTTAAAAATAAAATAAAATAACAAAGAATCATTAAATTTGTCTTGCAAAACATATGCAACTTTGTCTTCCAGTTTTACTTGATATTTCGTTCCGTTCCGCTTGAACCTCGTAAGTACATTTTTTTAAAAGATTTAATTTTCTGTTAAACAATGCTCTAAAACTTACAGAAATAATAGTTATAAGGGTTTAAGTGTAGAAACAACTCAATCAATATGTCTTAAACATAACTTGATTTCTTTTTGTTCTATCATATTTCTAATTTGAAGAAAAATGTATATTTCTTTTAAGAACTGAACAAAATTTGCTTTGTAGATACGTGGTTCACGCAGAAACGGGACGATTTGTAAAAAGCATTTTTACGGGTAGATTTGGAATGGAATTTAATTAACTTCATTAGTTTTGTTCAATTAAGACTTGTGGACAGTTTCTTTGTCACAATATTTCAAAAAGTGGTCCCTCAGAACATTGAGTTCAGCATAGTTAATAAACATAACGGTAATTAGTCTTGAAATTCTATATACACGGAATGTACCTACACGGAACTACAGGACCAACGGACAAAGTCGCACCTTTATAAGAAAACAACCGTTATTTGGTTCAAACAAAAGTGTTAAATGATTGAAACTTAATAAGGATACAATCACAAATTGTAGACATGCATTTGACAATTAGCTAAAAAAGTTACAGGCCATAAAACACCTCTCTCCTTACAACAAACACGATTGAAAAACGACTTCTTTTTGAAAAAGTTTGTATTTAAGCTAGAAACTCAATTTAATTATTTTTTTGTTGTACTTTTCTTCGGAACTAAGGCACTTGGAATTTTTCATTCTCCGGTTTACATGTTTAAATAAACCTCACCTTATTTCTTAAAAAAAAACCGTTCACTGATCGAAGTTATTTTGAACCCAAACTTATATTAAAGTGGGTAAACCTCTATTCTATTGCCCCATCCAAATAAGTCCCATTTAAAAACATACACAAACATACACAACAGTAATTTTTACTGTTGTGTATCTGAGGCATAATCATTTCTTACAGACGTCTAAAGGCCCCAACCCATAGAATCCGTTGCGTCCGTTCCGTCAATCCATCCGTTGAAGTTGAAGGATGGGACAGAAAGGGGTGACCCATAGAATACGTCGTATGACGGATTTCTTTTTGACAGCTCACTTCAAATTCCAAGGTGTGTTCGATATTTTATCGCTGAATGTGCACTAAGGAAGCTCTGATGGAAGAAATTTTTAACTATTATTGTTGTTCTTTTTTTTAATAAAATAAAATGCACGACTAGATTTCCTGTAGGTACATGCTCTTCAGTTAAAAACAATTTTTTATAACAAATTATGAGTTGTAGGTATGAATTTGGCATAGTAAAATTGAACTCTACAACAGAATTTGAGTATTTAATTGATATAATTTATTAGATATACCATTAAATGTTACTTTTATTAAATTTTCTTCACAAATATACAATTAAAGTTCACAATTCAAAAAATCGGAGAAGAAAAGAACACAGTTCTTAGTTCTGAAATTCCCCGGTGTGCACTCAGAAACAGAAAATCGAACTGATCTATTGTTGACAAATAATGTCAAAGGATACGACGGATGAAAAAGTAGAAAGTTGGGCTACTTCTTCCGTCGAATCCGTCCGTCTACGTCCGATCCGTCGCTTATGGGTCGCTTCCCATAAGAACGTGTGTATTTTATCGAGCTGTCAGTTGAAAACTTCGACGGAACGGACGCAACGGATTCTATGGGTTGGGCCCTTAACTTTATAGCCAGTCGTTCACGAAAAGGAGCGAAGATCAACTATTGGTGTCAGGGGTAGGTTTACCAGAAGAGTTATACACCAAACATCAGAATAATTATCCTCATTACTTAATATGTTATATGTACCTCTGCCAAAGACGCCCCCAAAATTTTCCAAAAATTCTTTTTTTGTTTTCTTTAATGAAAGCTTGTTTTCTTTTGACTATATGTAGGTACCTAACCATAATCTTGTGACACCAAACTGGTTTTTACTTTTTTCTTATAAATATTACAAATCTTTCGAAACTGCAAACTTGGTTATACAGGTATTTATTAATCCTAACAACATCCCAAAAAATCAGTACCGTGTTCGTGTTGTTTTTTACGACCCAGAATATTGTAAATGCTGGCCTACTATGTTTAGTTTCTTAAGTAGGTATGCAAGTGTCAATAAAAATAAATTTACGTATCGTCGCCTCAATAAAATATTGTCGTATGTGCAAAATTGAGGTTTTGAGATTTGGATGCAGTTTTGCTAATTGATTTTTTCTCCTTCGTTCTGTGAAATCCGTTTTTCGATATCTGTATTCGTGTCCGAGATAATCGGTATGCATTTTGTCGTATGTGTAGGCTTACAAACATTTTCAGTAGCTTTTTGTCGTAAGTGCACAGAAAACGTGCACATACGACAAAAATTATCACATACTACAATTTTTTCATACAAATCAGTGTTTTTCTTCGTTCGGTAAATAACTGTCGTATGTGCTGTTTTTGCAACACATACAACAGTATTTTACTGGAATTTCAGTGAACGTTTGTCATTTCTCCCATAAGGAAATACACTGACGAGTGTAATTTCAGTTGCAATCAAGATGTCGAGCAGGTCGGACGAGTCGACCTGCGCCAAGTCTATCCGAGGATCTTTTATGCTCTATTTTATGCATACAAAATGCGAAAAGTCCCCATAACTTAATTTTAGTAAACTGTGATCTCATTAATTCTAAAATTGCTTTAAAAATAATGTACCTATTATTTTTTTTTTTTCTAATTATGTGATTTTATCTTTAGGAAAGAATTTTGTTGTGAAGTCAATAACCCATAGTAATATACCTACCCGAATTAAGCGAAACCTCGATTTTAACAAAAAATAAAACTTACATCTCACTTCCAAATTAAAAAAGTTCTATCATTTTATAGGTGAACTGCTTCTATCTTAACCAATTGTTTAGAAGTTAGATGTAGGTATGTTATTTTACCATTGATGTTTTTGTTAAAATCGAGTTTTGCTAAACTCGGGTTATTGCCAAGAGCCAATGTGATTTTAAAAAGTTAATAAATTAACGTTAGTTATTTATTTTTCACATTGAATTTGACATCTATTTGTCGTATGTCGTAAACAAGTTTCGAATAAAACTTTGCTTATTTTTGTCGTATGTGTCATCAATTTGTCGTATGTGTTTGGCTAACAAATAGTTTCTGTGAAAACGTAACATACGACATCGGCATATTGGAGAAAATTGACTATTATTTGTTTCTGGATTGGAATATTGAAATAATTCTAACATAATTCAATAGACAAATATTTTCTGTATATGTCATGATATTTTTAAAAAAATTGACCGTACAGTTTTCGAGAAAAAAAAACTGAACTTTAATTGTGTTTTCCCAAAAGTAGCTGTTGCTGCGCTATATTGTTGATTCCAAAATCCAAATATAAAAATTTTACACAAAATTGGTGTAGATTTAATTTTATTTCTATAAAAAAAGTATACATGTAAGATATGAAATTAGATTTTAATTTTTTACTTACAATTTGGTATTTAATCTTAACAGCAACAAATTCAAAGCGCAAATGGAAAATGGAAGAATGATAAAGCAAAAAATGACTTTTTTTGTACTCCACGTTCTCTTTCTAAAGGAAAGAGACGGGAATATTTTTTTAAAATAAACTTAGACGATTATTATGATAGATGTGTTCAGTTTCCTGAACACATCATCATCTCTCCCTGACTCGATGACATTCCGGGGGCCGTCTGAGAACCATATCCTAGTTTGAAGACTTTAAATCGAGGACAGCGAGTCTGCCAATTGATCGTTTTGTTTTAACTGCTCCATTTGCAAGCTTAACATCTGCGATTCGTGTAATTCCATCAGGTCCTGGGTAGACCTTTACTACACGACCCAAGTGCCAGTTGGAACGTATTTCGTTTGGTTCAATAACGATGACGATATCGTTGTTCTCTATCGGTTTCGTCTCCTTAAACCATTTTGACCTCCTAGTAATTACGGGCAAGTATTCAGCATACCATCTCTTCGTAAGCTCAGACATTAAGTGAAGGGATCTCCGGCTGTACAGCTTGCTACAAAAATCGTTTTCGTAGAAAATACCGGGGGCCGTAATGTCTTGATCAGCTTCACCAAAGAGCATTAAGTTTGGAGTGAGTGGTTTCGGATCTTCTGGATCTACTGGGACGTGAGTAAGTGGACGCCTATTTATCTGACTTTGAGCCTCCATGAGAGCGTTCCGCAAGACATCCTCTCTTGGAACGAGACCCTTGAGCACAAAGTTGACACTCTTTTTTATCGACTGAATAAGCCGCTCCCAAGCTCCACCCATCCATGGCGAATAAGCTGGTATGAAGCGCCATAAAATACCTTGATATTTAGAAGAGTATTCGCAAAGAGAAGACTCCATCTCTTTGATGTCTTTTTCGAGTAAATTTTTGGTTCCAACGAAGTTGAGGCCGTTGTCGCTATAAAAATACTTCGTCACAACTCGATTTATGACGAAACGTCTAACAGCCATATAACACTGATCTAGGCTTAGATCATTTAATAGTTCTATCTGGACTGCTCTAAATGTGAGGCACGTGAATATCATACCGTAACGTTTTACAGTGCTGCGACCAACCTTTACAAATAAGGGACCAAAGCAATCCACCCCCACATGTGTAAACGGCCTGGAATCAAAAGCTAAGCGAGCTTCTGGGAGCTGACCCATCTGCGGCATGACGGCTTTGGCTTTAAGACGCTTGCACATAAAGCACCGACTTCTGACTCGCTCCACTGCTCCTCGAATACTGATGATCCAAGCACTTTCTCGTATGTCGGATATGACTGTGGCAGTTCCCATATGAAAGTTTCTCTCGTGATGATATTGAATAAAAAGGTCGACCAACGGATGGTTTTTAGGGAGAATTGCCGGATTTCGAGAAGCATATGAACGGTTGACCTTTTGCGCCCTGGACCTCATACGCAGCGTGCCATCTTCATCCAAAAAAGGAGATAAACAAAAAATTGAACTTGAAGCACTCACCTTGCCGTTTGTTCTCAAAGAAGTAAGCTCACTTAAGAAGGCTTCTTCCTGAATTTTTCTGAACATCCAGTTTTCTGCAAATCGGAACTCGTCAGGTGTGACACAGGGTTCTTTGGCGATGGTCTTCTTCTGAAGCAGGTGTTTAAAACGTAACAAAAATGCGATGGCTCTGACGGAGAAATTCCATTTAGCTTGAAATCTTGAAGAGAGCATGTCATATGCGCCATAACAACTTGATGGTTTAAGAATGTGATGTAAACTTTTCACTGATTTCTCTTCAACGTCGACTAGCTGAGACTCGGATTTAAACGGTACAACGGGCCACTTCTCAAAGGGAAGATTCAGAAAATCTGGACCTTTGAACCATCTCGTGTCTTGATTCCCCATTGGTGTTTCGAATCGTTTCGTGCCATCATCAGCAACATTGTCGTTAGATCTTATGTGAAACCATTGACGAGGAGAAGTGGTGTCTAGGATCTCACCTACTCTAGTGGCGACAAAAGCAGGCAACTTGTTTGTGCAATTTATCCAGCTAAGAACAGTCTTGGAATCGGAAAAGAACAGCGTCTCATCGATACGTATGCTGTGGGATTCCTTAATTGTAACGGCTAAACGAGTACCCAAAACTGCAGCTTGTAATTCCAATCGAGGGATAGATAATTGCTTTACAGGTGCCACCTTCGCCTTTGCCATGACGAGTGCAACTTCAACCTCTTCGTTGCGGGTAAAACGGAAATAAGCCACTGAGGCGAAAGCCTTTTCTGAAGCGTCAACAAATATTACAAGGCTCACCTGAGAATCATCTGGATTCCAAGAAACGTAACGACGGGATATCTTGAGGCGTTCGATGTGTATCAATTCCGTCACAAACTCCAGCCAAAGGTTTCGTAAACGAGGAGACACTGCTTCGTCCCAATCGAAACCTTCTCTCCAGACTTCTTGAAGTAAAATTCGTCCACGTATAATAAACAACGAAACAATTCCCAGTGGATCAAAAATCTTCATAACTGTTTTCAGCATCTGACGTTTTGTGATTACAGCACCCTCTACAAGCATTTCTTCCAAGACATCATCGTAAGCCAGTTTGTATGTGAAGTGATCAGATGATGGATGCCAATACATGCCTAAAACCTTTGAAACAAAGCTATCACTTTCATTAGGATTAATGCTTACCAACTCTGCATTGACGTTTCCGTTCGGCATGTTATTGAGAACTTCCAGGCTGTTTGATTGTAACCCAACAAGATCAAAATTCATCGAGTGACAGATTTGTATAGCATCGCTCGTGACGGAAATAGCCTCTTCGACCGTATTGTGGCTATTGAAATAGTCGTCCACATAGGTTCGTTTAGTTAACCCATCAACGGCCGCTGGAAACTCGTCTTTATAAAGATTGGCATGATGATTTTTGACGTATTGGGCGCATGATGGAGAACATCTGGGGCCAAACATCATCACCTGCATGATGTAAACTGTTGGTTCCCTGGTGCTGTCTCCATCTCTCCACAAGATCCTTTGACATTGCTGATCTTCGGTCTTGATACGGATTCTATGGAACATTTCGCGTACGTCTCCGTTTACAGCTATCCGACGTTCTCGAAATTTGAAGATGCCTGCATGTAGTGGAACTAAGTTGTCTGGGCCTTTCATCAAATGACTATTCAGCGAAATTCCGCTGACTTTCGCAGCCACGTCTGCAACGCATCTGGGCTTCGGAGGAGACTTGTTTGGATTGATGATGATGAAGGTAGGTGCGTACCAAACGCGCGGCCAATCCCGTTCTAAATCCTCCCTGGAAGCAACTCTTGCATACCCTTTGGAAATCAGCTCTCGAAAATGGTTATTTTGCCATTCGAGCAAATCAGGCTTCTTCTTGAGGGATTTCTCTAAACCAATTAAACGCTTGTAGGCCATGGAGTAGCTATCTGGCAATTTCACGTCATCCGAATCCCATAAAAGACCGATCTCGTACTGCCTGTCAACCAGTTTAAGAGAACTTTCCATTATCTCTAGGGATCGACTGGTTTCTCGACTTAGTACTTCACCCTTAGGAGGCATTACGCCAAAGTCTTCGGTAGTAAAGTGACGACGAACTAAATCGTGTAATTCAGGTTCTTCTCTTATAGCGTCATGAAACATTAATTGCATTGTAGGTTTCGCAGTCTGATGCACACTTGATACCTGCATCGAAGGAGCCGATTTCCCGTAGACAATCCATCCCAGGAGCGTCTTCAAAGCGTGAGGTTCCTCATCCTTCCCATAACGTTGGCCATGTCCAATTAAAAATTTGGCCTGGTCCAAACCAAGTAATATTTTTGGCTCAGCATTAACCAGACTACTAAGTGGGAGACCACGTAGGTGAGGGAACGCCTTCTGTAAAGCTTCGACATCGGTGGATTGACTAGCGAGACCTAAATGTTTGATTGTGTACACATTTTTCAAAACGTACCTTTTACGACCATTGACTGCGGACACAGCTAAAGAAGTTCGATGTGAATCTTCAAGCCGAGATACACCTTTGGTCCACTGTAAGGTGAGTTGTTCTGGATGACCATCCAATCCGAGCTCGTTAAAAAGTTCTTCTTCCACCATCGACAGCGACGACCCATCATCCAAGAATGCATAGGTATCCACGAACAAATCATCCTTACCATAGATGCGTATTGGAACGATTTTAAAAATTATATTCACATCAGCACTGACATGAGAAGAGTGGATGTGCGGTTGAGGCACGAATGGCGCAGCAGCAGAATTTAATACGTTGTTGTTTTCGTCTTCCGATAAATGCAGTAGCGGATGATGACGTCTGTTGCAGCCATTGACGCCACAACTTCTCTTCTTGGCGCAAACTTTCCAAAAATGCTTAGCGGGATCCAAGCATGAAAAACAAACGTGATGCTCCTTAACAAACGCCTGCCTTTGAACCGGGGGCAAAGCCAAAAACTCTTCACACTTCATCAAGGTATGATGTTTCTGGCACTTGCAACACAAACCGGATGACGCAGACGAGTGAACTAAAACTCGAGAAGATTTCGATGTACTAGCTGATTGTGATTTTTTCTGGGCAGTGAAATTAGACGTTTTCGCAAGTTCGGGCGGTAAATCAATCAGCTTTCCGGTCAAAAACTCTGCAAAATGCTCAAATGTCACATCAGATGTTGATATTGATTTTGTCCTCTGCCATTCTTGGTAGAGTCCCGGACCTAACCTCGAAGCAAGATTGGTCAGAACATATCCGTTCCTGAGATCCCCTTCTCTATTCATGGACTTAATATCGGCAACAAACCCGTTCAATTTCACCGCCCAAACACGCAAATTGGGATCTGCCCTTGATGATAACTTGGGTAAATTTAATAAATCTGTGGTGAGGTCGTGCACCAGCACATCATAGCGACCAAACATTGTCCTTAGAGAATCCATAATGGCGTTAGCATCAGCTGAATATTTGAGGCGATCACTTACAAGCTGATATGCTTCAACCTTTAACGCCTTGCGTAAACGAGCCACGTTCTCTTTTGATGAATAACGACCTTCAATAGTCGTGGACTTAAATACTTCTTCGAAGTAGGGCCACTCTCTTTTGTTCTCACCCGAAAAACTGGGCAGCTCCTGAACATTACTACGATTCAAAATCGTAAGTAGGGATGCCATATCCTGGTCTCGAAAAGATGGTTCAAATGAGCGTTCGTGTTGATGAGGCGTGGAGTGGTTTGTAGTTGATGGGACTTGTTTTTGGCTTGGAATCTCCTTAGACTTTGCTATAGAACTGTTCAACAACGCTTGATGATTAGCTTGTATTTGCTTAATAATTTGAAGCTTTGCTAATTTAGTTGCTGCTACAGCTGGTTCAGAGACGGAAGGGAATTGTTCCTTAACCTTCGAAACTTCGAGCAACTTTTTTGCTTCAGCAAGCTCAGCACGCAACTCCAACAACTCTTTGTCACGATCAGCAACTGCAGCCTGTGCAACAGCAGCAGCTTCCACGATCATGTTGATATCCTCTTCACTTGGTAAATCGGCAGCGTCAGCTACAGACAAAGAACCTCGATGACCGGTTTGATCACGTGATTCGATGTCATCCTCTCGAAAAACGCAGTCTTCCTCCTCACAAAACCATGGTGTAATTGTGTCGAAGTTGTCAGGATCGAATCCGTGACAAATAAAATGCCACCAACGCTTGCATTTATCGCAAGACACCATTTGTTCATCATCCGGGAGAAGACAACCTTTTAAAGCACAACTGTGCAAATTCTTGTCGGCCATATCAAAGCAGGGAACACGACAAATTTGCAATCAAATTAAATAAAATAATGTTGCTGCGCTATATTGTTGATTCCAAAATCCAAATATAAAAATTTTACACAAAATTGGTGTAGATTTAATTTTATTTCTATAAAAAAAGTATACATGTAAGATATGAAATTAGATTTTAATTTTTTACTTACAATTTGGTATTTAATCTTAACAGCAACAAATTCAAAGCGCAAATGGAAAATGGAAGAATGATAAAGCAAAAAATGACTTTTTTTGTACTCCACGTTCTCTTTCTAAAGGAAAGAGACGGGAATATTTTTTTAAAATAAACTTAGACGATTATTATGATAGATGTGTTCAGTTTCCTGAACACATCATCATCTCTCCCTGACTCGATGACAGTAGCCGAATGTAACATACGACATTATTTTGTTGAGGCGACGCACAGTGTGCAATTTTCGCAATCTAGCTGTACTTTAATGAAAAATATATGTCTCCCATATCCAACAAAATTGGTATCATATGAAAGGTAAAACCTCAGACAATAGAATGGCAAAAAAAAACAACAAGAAAATAATCAAATTTACCGTTCCACAGAATCAAAAACATTAGCTTGGTTCAAGAGAAAAAAAATTTAAAGCTCATTGCTTTTCTTGTGTCACTTTGATAACAGCGTGGTTAAGTAAAATAATAGTTGTTTAAATTAAATTTATTTTTTTTATTTTAAGTACCTAACATTTAAGAAATATTTAAGGTAAGTACCTAAATTTTTTTGTGCACTAAAAAATAAAAAAAAAATAAAAAATCATTTGTGTGAAGACCTAAACAGTGTCGTTTTTTTTGTGTTGTTTAACATTGTAAAGCGTTTTAAAAATGTATCCTCGTGTATCCGTCCTGTTTTTGGGCTTAAAATCTCCGTTGATGTATTCTGTGTTAGAATTCGTTTACTTAATATTTTTTTTTTTGTTCAGGTACATAGGTCAAAAACCAATTTTTTGATATTTTGAAAAATCGTACATCACATTTTTACAAATTGAAAATGACTTTTTTAGATTCTTGTTGGCAAAATAAAAGAAAAAGATTAAATAAAATTTTTCGATATTTTGCTTCGTTTTCGAAATAGAGACAGTTTAAGAACCAACTCCCAAAATCGTTTGCTCGATGTCGGCTCTTCCTCACCCATTGTGGTACATTTTGAACTCGTATACCACAAATTGGACATATAGTTAGATATATACAGCCCTATCGGCAATCTCACGTGAGAAATTTCCCCGAAAGTAGGTTTTCTCTCCCGGGAATTTTTCTCCTTATCGGCAATCTCCATCGGAATTTCGTTTTCGGGAAAGAAGTACAGCCAACTTAACAAAACAAAAAAAACCTTCGAACACATATCTTCGAAAATTTTGACAACTCTAATTTGATTGTATTTAGTGCACAAAAACAATTAAAATGTTTAATAGTCAATATTTATATAATTTTTTTCTTTGGTGTTGATTTGTGGATTTTTATTCAATATTTTTTTTTAATTTTTTGCCCAACTTATTACTTTGTTTGTTTCTTCAGATGGACATGTAATTAGTTTTGTGTTTGTTATTTTAATTAAAGAATCAATCAATAAAAGCTGCGTTCCTTTGGAAATATTTATCTACTTTTTATTACTTAAAACTACTTTGCTATACTGAAAAAGTAGTTCAAAGCAGCTTTAAGTACTAAAAAGTAGATAAATATTTCCAAAGGAACGCAGCTAAAGTTTCTTAAGCTTTGTTTTTTTTGACATGATAAACAAATAACTGTAATAAATTGAGGCATTCCACATAATTTGATCATTTCTTCGACCAAAGCAGCAAACTAATGCTCTCGGAATGGTCTCCTTTAGTTCCATGCTTTTTTTTAAGGTTTTCTTATATTTTATTTTTGTCTACTATTTTGCGTTATCCAGTTGCAATATCATTTGCTTTTTGTTGGATTAAGGAAGTAAATAATTTAATATTTTTAAAAGAATATTTTGAAAGAAAAACAAGTACATTTTGGCTTCAAAATATCTGTTCCCCATAAAAAATATGATAGAAATACTTCGGGGGAGAAACTTCATTCCCGATAGGTATTTTTGTGTGGGAATTTTTTCCTAGGAAATTTTTCCATTCAAAAAGTATTGCCGATACCGATTTTTCGGAATAGAGAAATTTTTCCAGGGAAATTGTATTGCCGATAGGGCTGATAATTTTGAAAATCAATAAAACCCTTGTAGAAATACATTACTTAATATAATTAAGCTGGTTTGCAGCAAAAAAATTAACTGTACTTGGAATTAGAATTAAGTACCGCTAGATTGGCAAAATTGCACACTGTGCGACGGTATCTAAAATGTTTCATTTCGTCCGAAAATATTTAACAGCAAGTGTATTAATTTAACCACTCAAATATAGTCCCACTCATTCACCGCCATCACTTTCTCTTTCAACACGTGTTTAAGTTTGTCACTCAAATTATGAGTGCCTTCGTTTCGATGTTTACAAACAAAGAGCATTCTATCTCACTTTTTATTTTCTATCCTTTCTTGTCTCTCTCGCATTAATAGAATAAAATAACAAAACAAGTGTTTATTTTTTTCTTGATTTGTGTTGGCATCCAAGTTGTCACGAATCTTTTAATTGTTTTTTGAATCGATTGTTTTTGTTTGACAACATCACTATAACTACCATTTAAAGAAATCAATAAGTATTTCGTTTATCTAAATAGTATCTATGGACACAAATTATCAGCCCTATTCTGCTAATTGATTCACGTGGATCGAAAGATTTCCTTTCTTTATCACATCAAATTGGCTTTGAAAAACCCTTAACTTTCTTAGGCAAAACGTTGTTTCCGTCTATTTTAACAATTCTAAGGAAGAAAAAATTGCTTAAATGTTATTTCAACCCCCATTTAAACGCTTCTTATTTAAGAGTTTCACGTGAATCGAATAGCAGAATAGGGCCGTATAATTTGTTTTATTAAAAAAAATATCCATGGGAAAAAGTTTGTTTATTTTCATTCATGGGAAAGAATACAACTAGAGAGAAAAAGAATTAGATAGAGACAGACAGAGACAACTCTTTGCAAGTATCTAAAATGTCATTCACATTCTTCGGATACATCCACAAGAAAATTGAGTTGCGCATTTGAGTTTTCAATTCAATTCAAAGTAGGGATGGGCTTAACTGCTACTTTTGGATAACTGTTACTACCTGTTATTGCTACTTTCCAATAACAGGTATAAATACCTGTTACTGAAATAACAGTTAGTAATACAATTTTCACTAAAGAACGATAGTGCAATCTTATTATTTTGAGAATGATATTTAATAAGAGCAGAAAATTATTGAAGTTATACTTCTTTTGCGGCGGTGAGCTATGAAAATTTACTTTTTGACAAGAATGTCAAAGGGATTATGACGCGATCACCATCTCAGAGGCTGACAATTGGGCAGCAGGGCTGTCGTTTCACCTTTAGAGTTAGCAGTACTTTAGTATTTAAAAATGTAGTATGCCGCAGTACGGCAAAAAAAAAACACAACACGTGGCAAGTTGCATCTGGCATGTGGCATGAAACATGGTGCAAGTGCATGTTGCATGTGTCAAGTAGCACGAGGAATGTGGCATTCAGTATGCAACATGTGGAAGTGTATGTGGTATGTGGCAAATTGCATGTATCAAGTTGCGTGTGGCAAGTTGCATGTGGCAATTTGCATTTGGCAAGTTGGATGTGGCAAATTGTGTGTGGCAAGTTGCATATGGTAATTATTCAATGGTGAGAAGTATAACTTCAATCGCGTGTACATAGTACACACAGGCTTTTTCTGAAATTGTGGCAATTTAAGTAGTTATAAAATGCGTATCTTATGCAAAATATAACTAAAACCTGAAATTGTTTTTTTTCTGTAATTATAATGAAACCATTAATTATGGATAACCAAAATTACAGGTATAGAAATATTTCTTACAGTAACAGGTATTGGGGAAAAAGGCGAAATTTTGGTATTAATTTTACATTTTCTCATTTTTCGTATGTAAAATTATACCAAAAATAACAGGTATAGAAATATTTCTTACAGTAACAGGTATTGGGGAAAACGACGAAATTTTGGTATTAATTTTACACTTTCTCATTTTTCGTATGTAAAATTATACCAAAAATAACAGGTATAGAAATATTTCTTACAGTAACAGGTATTGGGGAAAACGACGAAATTTTGGTATTAATTTTACACTTTCTCATTTTTCGTATGTAAAATTATAGCAAAAATAACAGGTATAGAAATATTTCTTACAGTTACAGGTATTGGGGAAAACGACGAAATTTTGGTATTAATTTTACACTTTCTCATTTTTCGTATGTAAAATTATAGCAAAAATAACAGGTATAGAAATATTTCCTTCAGTAACAGGTATTGGGGAAAACGACGAAATTTTGGTATTAATTTTAAATTTTGTCATTTTTCGTATGTAAAATTATATCAAAAATAACAGGTATAGAAATATTTCTTACAGTAACAGGTATTGGGGAGAACGACGAAATTATTAAAGAGATTTGATTAGTATTATGCTTTAAAAAAGTGATGAATGACTTACATATTTGGTATAGTCAAGTTTTTTGACTCTTCTCGTCTTCCGACTGTTTACTATTTACTATATCTTCTTGACATCATTTTCAAAGAAACAAGATTATCGCTCTTAGGTTTTCTTTATCAATAAATATGAATCCTAGGGTAAATAAAATATACAAAATGAAAAATTACAACAATCCTGGTTTGTTGTTTAAAGTGCTTATCTTTTTTGAGAAATTTGGCGAAGCTCTTTTAAAAAAGTTCATCTTCTTATTGGTTGCTTAGGTGCTGAATGCTGTTGCTGACAAACGGTAAAATAACGATACTTTTTAATTGCTCTAATTTGACAGAAATAAAGGCGGGATCAACAAAATTGGGCTCTTTTTGAGACTGTCTTTTTCTTTTCTCTTTCTAATTTCTAAGTTGGTGAAAAAACAAACCAAGATCATAAAATAGCTGCGTTCCTTTGGAAACATTTATTGAACTACTTTTTCAATACAGTAAAAGTAGCTGAAAGCAACTTTAAGTACTAGCAGAGAGCAGTTTATTATATAAGCAGTAAATTCCCACAAAGGAACGCCGGTAATAATTGAGGAGTGACTTTTCAAAACCGGATACAAACACTTTTTGTCATTTCTGAAATCTGATATATCAAAAAATCGAAAAAAAAAAGAACTAAATGATAAATTGTTATTTTTCATACGATTTTCAGATTTTGCCTGTCGTTTGTGTTAACTTGGTGATTAAACTAAGCAAAGCATTTGAATGTAAAGAAGAGATCTACATACTTAGTTTTAAAAAGTGGAAAGTGATTTTATCCCCTTTTGAAAAGTCACTCCTCAATTATGAACTAAATTCTTGATTAAAGCCAAGTATGCAGAACGAACTAAATTTAAGCTAGCATACAAAATTCTCTCCAAAATTAAGCCGCGTTTAAATGTTTTTCAGAATATTAGCAGAGTTGTGTTTGGCTTAAGCTTTAAGCCTAGTACGCAGCTGAAGCGAAAAAAATTTTGAAGTCTCCAATCTTAAAAGCGAACACGTTAACGAAAAAATACCATCGGGTAATAGAGCAAATTAAGAATAATAAAAATACAAATAAAAAAATTCAAGAAAAACATCAGAAAATAAGTTTTAGAGCAAAAAAAAAAATTATTATAAGTTCCTTGATAATTTTGAGTAAGTAGATAATTTTGATCCGAGTAACAGGTATTATATGAGCATTTGTGTTTTTAACAGATTATTCGCCTGAACTAAAAGTATCAAAGATGAATTTTATCAAAAGTAACAGGTATTATAAATTCTTCGATAATTTTGAGTAAGGAGATCATTTTGATCCGAATAACAGGTATTATAGGAGCGTTTGTGTTTTTAACAGATTATTTGCCTGAACTGAAAGTATCAAAGATGAATTTTATCAAAAGTAACATGTATTATAAATTCCTTGATAATTTTGAGTAAGGAGATCATTTTGATCCGAATAACAGGTATTATAGGAGCGTTTGTGTTTTTAACAGATTATTCGCCTGAACGGAAAGTATCAAAGATGAATTTTATCAAAAGTAACAGGTATTATAAATTCCTTGATAATTTTGAGTAAGGAGATCATTTTGATCTGAATAACAGGTATTATAGGAGCGTTTGTGTTTTTAACAGATTATTCGCCTGAACGGAAAGTATCAAAGATGAATTTTATCAAAAGTAACAGGTATTATAAATTCCTTGATAATTTTGACTAAGCAGATAATTTTGATCCGAGTAACAGGTATTACAGATTATTACCGATAAAATTAATTTTTTGTGTAGGATAAGAGAAAGTTGTTTAGATAATTAGTAGGTATTTTTCATTTTATTAACCTTCTTATTACCGAAAATTTTCTTGGATTGCAAAAAAAAATAATTTAATTTAAATTTATTTAGATACTGAAAATATTAACTTATATTTCAGTAACAGGTATTTTCCCTGATGAGTAGCAAGTTGTTATTGCTACTTTCCAATACCTGTTATTCAATACCTGTTACTGAAATATCGGCCCATCCCTAATTCAAAGTTGTTTTTCATTTCATCAAACGTCTCGGATATTTTTTATTTTGTTGTCATAAAAAAACTTGGCGGAAGATTGATTCTTTTAATTAAACTAATAACTTGAATAAGAAACCAATTTCAGTAAAACGGTAAGTTTCCCTTTGTTTCGAAAAGATACAAAAGCGAAAAATATTCAAACTAAAATTCTCATAAGAAAAATTGTGTACCTCTTCGTGAAAAAAAAAAGAATACAAAAAAATCCAACTAGAACCAAATTGAATTCATTTTGTGTTCATAAAAATATTGTTGTGCAAGTTATTTGTTGTTAAATATATCTGCTCCAGTTTCTTTTTGTTTTGTCAAGGTCGCCAAAAATTTAGATAGTTTTTTTTTTGTTTATTTACAACTTGTAGGATTAACTTAAATCTGCATTCGCTTATCATTTTTAGTTTTTGTTGGATTCTTGTTTATTTATTTTTTATTGGAATTTCCTTTCAAAATTATAGGGTAAATTATTGAATGTTTGGTAAATTCTTCTTAGGGAAATTTTTTAACGAAATATTCGACTGAAAAAACTTAAAAATTACTTAATCACGCCTAGTTAAGATTATGGTTAAAGTAAAAAAAAATGTATCGTTTTAAAACTAAAAGGGCATAGGAAGCCCTCTGATTTGTTTTATACAAAATATTTAGTTTTGGAAAAAAAAATTGGAAAGCAACTGACGCTTTAAGAAACTATTACACTGGTCAACAAAGTTTAACTTTTTTTTTGCCACAAGAACCAAAATATACTTTTCTAGTAGTTTTTGGGGTTCTGAATCCGAATCTGAAGTCAGAAAAATTTGATTGGCCTCCGTTTTTGAAATATTACCGTTATAAAATGCTAAAAAACGTCATTTTGGCTGTTTTCGAGGTTCTGTTTTTATGTGAGGTAATTCATTACAAACAAATTTGTAACGGTTATTATAAGAACATAATATATTCTTCTTTCAAAAACTGTTTAAATTTTCCCGATATCTCTTTTATTGCTCGAGATATCTTAAGTTTCATTTAATAAGCCAAAGAGAAACTAAACTTAATCTAAAGTTCAAGTCACTGGTCACAGAATTTTTGCCACAAAAACCAAAATATACTTTTCTGAATGTTTTTGAATTGCTGAACTCAAATCTGCAATCGGAAAAATTCTATTGGCCTCCGTTCTTGAAATATAACCGTTATAAAAAAACCCTTTTTTTTGCATTTTATAACGGTAATATTTCAAGAACGAAGGCTAATAGAATTTTTCTGATTGTGGATTCGAGTTCAGCATCCCAAAAACCTTCAGAAAAGTATATTTTGATTCTTGTGGCAAAAATGGTTTAATTTGGTTGGTTGGTGTTGTTTCTGATTCAAAGACCACTATACTTAAATTTTAAATATGTCGGGCAGTAAAAAAGATATCGGAAGGATTTAAACATTTTTTGAAAGAATAAAACTTGCTCTTAACCTCGAAAACAGCCAAAATTACGTTTTTGACATTTTCTAACGGTAATATTTCAAAAACGAAGGCCAATCAAATTTTTCTGACTTCAGATTCGGATTCAGCACCCCAAAAAATACTAGAAAAGTATATTTTGGTTCTTGTGGCAAAAACCTTGTTGACCAGTGTTATCAACACTATAAAACTAATATTTATATTAAATATAAATTTTAAATAAATTAATTACATTTAAAAATTTACTGACCCATTTTCGTGAATAACATTGCAAAACATAAATACCCATAGTGTTTTTGCACTCCGTTGAACAGTTTCCGAAAAAGCCAGTATAGTTCAATCAATGAGGAAGAATCCGAAAAAAGTTGTGACGTCAGCTAAGTTTGGATGCAGTATTGAAGGGCTACCTTCGTAGATTTTCAAAAAGAGGCCAAAAAAGGATTTTGATAAAAAAAGAGGCTCCAATAAAAAAATGTGAAAATAGAATAGTGAAGTACGACAGTCACACGAAATACCTCATATGCGCCATTCCCGAATCACAACACAAACAATTTCTTAAAATTAAAATTGTATGAACATAATAAGAATAATATAAAAATATTACCTGTGTAATATTTCTTCAAGAAACAACACAAAATTTATCAAAAATAATCTTATAAAAATCAAATCAGCGCTAAGCAACAGTAGCGTATATTTTTTTACAATTGAGTCGTTATTTTGCATGATTTTCAAAAAAATGTCAATTTTTTTAATCAAACGTACATAATTTTAAAAAAGAGGAAAAAGAGGAACCAAAATATCAAAAAGAGGGATTTTTTGACAGTTTTATAAAAGTGGAGAGAAAGTGGATTGGGTGAAAAAAGAGGCAAAACGCCTCTTTGGAGGCGAAAAGGTAGCCCTATGAGAAGGGGTTTATCCTGAGTATAAATCTCAGTTTGCGTATTGATTGGTCTTGTGGGGCGTCCGCCATTTTGAAATACCTCGAGAACGACTGGTCGTGGTCCGACAGAAAATTTGCAAGGACTTTTTAGATATATAATATAAATATCTTTCTTTTCTTTAGTACATCATTTTTATCTAGGAGTTAAGGCTTGGCCACACCGGAGGGTATGCGGTATAGCGGTAACGATATTTGTACTAAAAAAATTCCACACCTGAACGTTGATGTGTCAGTTTGGAATTTTTTTCATACAAGTACCCTCACCGCTACCCGTACCGCTACCGCATACCCTCCAGTGTGGCCAAGCCTTTATACTTTTCGAGTTACAGTACCGCTAATAGTACATTTTTTGATATCTTAAATATTTTAAACAACCCTTACAGTTAAGTGGGAAATAACTGAAAATGAGATACTTTGCGCTCCATTTTTAAAGTTGTGTTTTTCATGAGACTTCACTTCTTTATGGAATGTAACTACAGTTATTTGGTTATTTCCTGATTCTTTTGTTAAAAATTTAATACAAATTTTACATTGATCAGGCAAATAGTTTTGGATTAAGAAGTAGCGAAGCGTATTTGTAAAGACTTTGTTCTAATGGTCCCCAAAATTTTGAACGCGTTTTTCTATAAAGAGTGTTTTCAAAGTCGGCTAAGAAAATGTCTCCGAAACGGCTGGACTACGTACATGTAATGGGTACCTAGAAGTGTTACCATTAAATAATTACAAACAGAAGTAGACACCAGGGTTCGGACTTCAGTTTCAAAATTTCGAAGCAAATTTGAAAAAAAAGTGAAGTAGATCCCAAATTTCGGAAGTAGATTTCAAAATTAAACTTTCAGAACATTTATTTACAAAAATTTATTCTAAAAAATAATTTTTCAACAAAATTATTTTTCTTTACTTTTTTTATTATGATCTTTTCCAAAAAACCTTTCTCATTTCTAATTCAGCATAATCTAACAAATTATTGATCAGGAATTCTCCAAAATCAGTCAAAATTACTTTGATAAACTTTATTTATATCTTGAATTCGAAGAATAATTGACCTCCATTCATCATTTGAGATTTCAGTTGAGCTTTATTTCTCAATGCCTCGACCAGATTTAAAATTGAAGTTAAATCCCTTTCTCTAAATTTATTATTTGAAAAATATTTTTCAATCAAGAAATAGAAGTAGATCCTGAAAAAGAGAAGTAGGGAAGTAGATTTTATTTTTTTCCCAAAATCGAAGTAAATCTACTTCGATCGAAGTAAAGTCCGAACCCTGGTAGATACCTTGCTAAACGGCTGCTATTTTAAATAACTTGATTCTCTGTAACAAAATCTCTCTCACTTACATCTAGATGCTTAATTAATTTTGTTAACACTTCAAACTCATATTATTTTTAATAAGCTGTTATAATAAGAATAATCAACAAGGTATCAACTAGATTGAAACAAAATCAATAAAACGGTTGCAGTAGCAATTGAAATAGATAAAAAAGAAAATATTTACATCTGTCTATTCAGATAAAAAAAAAAACACACACAAATCCCTATGTTTAAAAACAAGTTTCATTTAATTGAATTATCGATATAGAGAAGTGATGTACATTGAACTTCATTTATTAAAGTTTTTTTGATGATTCAAAGAAGTGACCAAAAAGATATTGAAGGAGTGACTCTTCAAAAAGGGATGAAAAAGAAAATAACAGAGAGCAAAAGTGTATCATATTTTCCATAAGAATTCATATTTTAACACGTTTTTAAAGTTCGATTTTCTGGGCTCTGCTTTGCTTAAACTTAAAAAGCGTTAACCCATGATACAAAAACAAATGCTTGCGTGCTCCTAGGCTCTATTTTATCTCGTAGTGTGATTTACACTTATTTTACTACTTTGATTTATAATTTTCTTACTAAGAGTGGCCAGCGCTTTGAAGGGGCGCTAGAATCGATTGTGGACTCGGGCCTTTACCAACAAGTTTTGATGTATATTTTCTTGAAATAATTTTTGACAATAGCAGCCTTAGATTTTTATATATTTTTTGAAACTCGGCTTTATCTTCATTCAGTTTTGAATTACAACGAGGGTCGAACGAATTTCAATGTCACTAATAAGGATTCTTAACAATTATTTTTCAGTGTAAAATATGTACATTTTATCGTTGAATCGTTTTGCGTTGAATTTCGATTTAAAAAATACATTTTCAACATGTTTGTCAGTAGCAAGCTAACAGATTGTATAGTTTAAAGATTACAAACAATCTTCTAACCGATATTCGTTCAACTGGGGTTTGTAAAAATGTTGTTACATATAGAGACAGCTTTTAAACGTTAGCAAAAACCAATTCTTAAATTAAAATTCAAAATTAAATAAAAATCCCCAATCTGAATTGTACTGTGCTTTGAGTAAACAAAAACAAGCTGACAAATTAAATGACAACTTACATATAATTAAATACATAAACCTTAAGTTCAAGCTTAACTTCTCTAATTAACATGTAGATGCTTAATTGATTTTGTTAACACCTTATGCTTATATTATTTTTAATAAGATTGTTATAATTAAAATAATAAACAAGTTAACAACTAGAGTGCAGCAAAATCAATTAAACAGTAGTAGTCGCATTTGTAGTGGCTAGACTACAAAATGTTTGTTTGTTTGTTTTTTTTGTTCTGCTAAAAAAGGCTATACAATTTTAAAACAAGTTTCAACTTATTATATGTATATATTTCAATTGCAACTTACTTCGTACAGAAGGGTCTCCAGTTTGATATTTTTTTTTTATTATTTAGGTATTTAATTTATTTGAAGTATTTCAACAGACGGTTTGGTTTCCTAAGGAGTCTGCGACTTCGGTTTCACTAAACTCGACCAGGGACCCAGGAGAGTGTTAGTTTTTTTTATCTTGCTTACTTATTTTCGCTTCCTCACACATTCCCAAAAACATATGCAGTTGACGGCGTAAGAGCTTTTCAAAGATGATTTATTGAACAATTTGGAGTTTATATTCCAAACAGTGGAGAAGATTAAAATCTTGTTTTCCTTTGGCTTTTTTGGTCGCAATGATTGTAGCAATGGAACAATTAAGCAAACATTGGCTTTTCCCGACATTTTGACAGGGGAAATTTATTATATCAAAATAAAAACAAAAAATTTATTAACAATTATTATGAAACAACTTTTCAGCAATATTGTAAACTTAGTTTGAAAGTTTTTTCTCGAAATTGTATTTTCTTGGATGATGCAATCTCTTGGAATTTTAAGGAGGTTTCTAACTCTGGATTTTCATAACGAGTTCCTCTCTACTATACCTTTTAATCAAAATGTGTTTTTTCCTCCTTGGCAAAAGCTTTATATACCTTATAAAGCTTTTATCCATCTTATTCCTCGGCTCGTTTTTCAAGTGAATGAAACCTATTCCAAAAAAAATCCGTTTTTAATTCCTTCCCGTTTACATACATAGAAAATCTTACTATCTATTACATCGCGAAAACTTTTTTCCATTCAAACTTTTGACTGTTTGTTTCAAACAATTTTATCTTCGACTTTGAGCTATATTTTATATAAAGAAATTTTGCAACATTACCAAATGACGAAGATAAAATTTCGACTTGTCGTCGTCTCGAACTATTTTAAATCAGGCATAAGACTGCTAATCAAGTAAATTGTTTTGATAACGATAGCAGCTTTAGATTTTCTTACTTATGTTAAAACTAACATCCATCTTCTTTGAGTATTGAGTTATTAATTAAAACCGGAAAGTATGCCCAACTCATTAAGTTATGATTTAAACATTTTTGCGTTCAAAAGATCATTTCCTTTGCATAGGGCTTTTTTTGTAAAAAATGTACCTGCTAAAATAAAAAAACCTTTTCTTCCAGATCCCACCATGAATGATTCAATGTATGCCAATCTGCCACCGGAAATATTAATCAATATATTTCAATACTTGGACTTTTACGATCTTCAAGCCGTCAAGTTATCATGCAAGCAATGGCTTGCTGTAACCTTACTGCCAGAATTTGAGAAAAATGGAGTTTTTAAAATTACAAATGACATACTGGACAGTAATCATCCTGCTGCCGAAGTAATAATGAACAAACAAATTACGAATTTATACTTAAAAGGTGTTTTTATCGGAGAAGCTGACGAATTGTTTCAGCATCTTGGTACATCACTCAAAGCACTAACTCTTAAACTAGTACCAATTGATACTGCCTTGCCTATGACTATGAAGTATTTTCCTCATTTGCGTTACTTAAAAGTTAGCCATATCAAAATGGCTTCATTGGTTGGACATATTGACTGGCTTATTAGTGGAAAGCTGACTGAGATGAACAAATTGATTTTGACTTCAAATGACTCGATTGTCAACAAATATTTGTTGGACAGTGTTGAAAATGCTGAGTCCTTAAAGGCTCTTACTATTGAATTTGTCTACAGAGATGAAACTAATATCCTACAAGTCTTAGCAAAGCACTCGAAATCTTTGATTGAATTAGACCTGCGTTATTATGAGGGAACTCCTTTAAGTGCATCCAAATGGGGTGATGTATTTGAGAAATTGAAACTAACCGAATTGAGTTTGCAGGGAAATTTCCATCCCGATATTGTTACCCGGGCCATAGAAACTCAAAAATCACTTCGAGCGTTAGACCTTAAAGGATCTGTTGCCGTCGATGACAATTATCTATTTAAAATCGGAAGAAAGCTTCCATTGCTGGAAAGGCTCATTTTGGAATATTGCGGACGTATTACCAATCGAGGTGTCAATCAATTGGCAACCCTGTCGCATTTGAAGAACCTTGATCTCACAGGATGCAATAAACTGACATCACTTAGTATTCATGGTATAATTGGAAGGACTCCAAATTGGTCCCTGATGGAATTGCATCTTCAGGATGTCAATATCGACGAATCAGATGTTTGCTTTTGTGCGAATAATTTACCAAATCTAAGGATATTTAACTTGAGTGGATGCGGCAAAGCAGTCACCGACAAAGCGATACAGGAAATATTTGAATTCCAGAGAAAACTGAGGGCTCTAAGAATCGACAATTGCAAATTAACTGACAATGGAATATTAGGCCTTGCCACTGGAAATTCCATACAGAATTTGGAAAATCTCGAAACTCTCAATTTAAGATCTTGTAAAGAGCTTACAGATTTAACGTTAACCGGTGGTCTAAAGATTCCACAGTTAAAAACCCTTGACATATCCGATTGTGAGAAGTTGACTGTTCTAGGACTACAAGGATTGATTCGAAATTGTCCCACAATTGAAGTTATATCAATAAGCAGTGGCAAAGGTTTGGGTTATGAGGCTGTACAAATTTTGACAAGTGGATTGGGCAGGCTAAGATTACTGAATGTTGAAAATTGTCGCGATCTGTCGCAAGTTAGCGCTGCTGGTTGGATGCAAACTAAATTTCGGCCAATTACAAATGAGGTCACTTTGAGAAGAGAGAATCAATCTTTGCTGGATCGGTTGAAGCAACGGGAAGCTGTTGTTTAGATTTCAAGTGTTGTCAAGTAGTGCTTCGTGCAATAGTTTTTTTTTTTAATGACAAATGTTTAAGTTTATTTTTGGTTTTTATTAGAATTAGATTTAATTACTATTTATCTCATTAATGTATGTATGTTTTTATGTTTGTAAAACTGTACATGTGTATGTATGTATGTTAAAAATAAAATAAAATGTGTTATCACTGAGTGAAATAAAAAGACATTTTTGATGTAATAAATTTAATGTTTCGTTTTTTATTCATGACCAGCTGGTTCTTTACTAGCAATTTTCAATGGAACGGATCTACTACGAAATCAATGCAATTCACATCTACTCGGGTAGAATACCATTTAGTTGATCTAGTAGTGTGTTCATGATCATCTACTCATGAGATATTTACCACCTCCAAAAGCTTTTATTTGAAGAAACATCTTTGTTACTACGCTATTAATTGCGCTTATTAGGATCTAAGAGATTTGAACATATAATAGTAGTAGTAGTAGAATTTATTTAGCATAAATTTGCTATTTTAAACTTTGTTTACAATTTTGTACATTAATAACATAAGTCTACAAGGTTTTTGGTGCCGAGACTAAGATATACTTGTCTATAGATTTTTGATGTGCTGAACTCGAATCTGAAGTTAGAAATATCCTATCAGCTCCCGTTTTTGAAATATGGCCGTTAGAAGATGCAAAAAAAGTACATTTGAGGTTATGCTTTTATATGAAAACATTTTTTTTTTAATAAATTATAACGGTTTCACGGTATCACGTTTTCATCTCCTTTTTGATAAATTGAGCCAAACACACTTACTTCATTTTAAGATATATCGGGCATTAAAAAAAGATATATGCAAAGATTTAAACTAGTCTTGAAAGAAGGAAAGTAGTACTTATAGAAACCGTTATGATTTATATTTAAAAAAATTTCTTCAAATTAAGGCATACCTAACATCAAAAGTGGTAAAAAAAAGTTTTTTTTTTCATTTTCGAACGGTAAAATTTCAAAAACTGATAGGATATTTTTGAATTTGGATTCGAGTTCAGCACACCAAAAACCTTCTGAAAAGTATATTTTGGTTCATATGGGGAAAATTTTGTTAACTTCAAAATAAGTCAAAAAAAAACATTTTTTGAACTTTCTAACGGTAATATTTCAAAAACGGGAGCTGATCAATGTATTTAACATATTTGGTATAGATATGTAACAATTACAATATAGTATCGATCTCATTCCTTTATTTTGTAACATTTGCAGTTTACTTATCATTAATTTAGACCCCAATAATAGTATTGTAGGGCAATACTCAAGACACGTAAGATTCGCAGTGTTTTGTTTTACGATTTCCAATGAGGATGTTTGAAGTAATTTAAAAATGTGCACTTTTGAACAATTTGCAAAGCCACTGTGGTGTATGTGGAATATTTTTTTTTTTTCAATAAATTGGTAAAGAAAAATGTTTCTTTTGTCAAACATGTATTGAAACTATTTGATACAATATTTGTTTACCATTTTTTGATTATTGACACTATAAAGTAGTGAGTTAAAATTGTACCTTTGGTGCTATGCGGTGTAAGTGGACTTTTAAAGGTAAGGTCCTGATTAAATCAAATCAATCTTAGATTTTTTTTTTTTTTTACATATGTTTGTTACCTCATAACTTTGGACTGAGTGGACCAATTTTGATAATTCTTTTTGTATTGGAAAGCTGGTGGCTGCAATTTCATTAAGGCCATAGGAACTATTTAATCAACAAAAACCATAAAACCCAGTTTTGATCCATGGAAGTCGGTTTTGTTTTCTGATAAAAAAGATTATTCATTTTCATCTCACGGTTTTACCAATTTTTTTTTTTTAACAAACCAAGATTATAATCATTTTTGGTGTATTTTCCGTCGGTATGTCGAACATGTTCAATACTACCCCTTGTCCCCCTACTTTTTTTCTGTTATTCCATAAACAATTTTGTTTTTACTGTAAAATTTATGAATTGAAATCATTTTAAGGTGCTGATTGTTTTGTTATGTTAATCTAGGTCAATCAAATTCAACCTGAGTTGAACTTTCAAAAGCCATCGCACTAATGCTAGGTATTGCTACGAAATGCAAAATCTAGCGAAGCATTTTTAATTCACGTGTTGTTTATTCACATAAAAAAGTAAACAAAAAAGAAAATCCGAGTACAAAAAAGCTATTTTTAGCACACACCGGTCGGCATAAACACCATTGGTACTTATTATGTTCGACAGCATAAACACTTTGAATCACAAAAAAAGTCAAGCCACTTTGTCTTCATGATATGATCAAAGCAATTAAAGATGTTTTTGTACCTATTTCTCGTTTAAGAACAAAAGATTTTATTTCACAGAATTAAGTTACTTAACTTCTTAAAATTCAAAGAAAAATCAGATAACTTAAGTACCTACCTAATCTAGTTTTTTTTTTCAGTTAAGTTCTTAAATGAGTTTATTACCCTCTAAGTTCATAGCCTTGATGAGCATAATTACCTTTAAGTAATTAAAAGGGCAAGAAAAAAAGTTGATTTTTAGCATAAAAATAGCTTAGCTTTTAAAAAAGTCTAAGGCTATTTTCAAGACAGTCTTTAGTCCAATATTCTATTTACCTCGGTCTATAGTAGGTAGGTAGGTACTCAAATTATACCCAGCTTTTGTATACAAACGTGTCATAAGATCCATTCATGCTGTGTTTAAAGCTTCTACACCGGCATCAAATTTGTAAAATCGTGCTTTACTATGCAATACTTTCAGATACAAACTCATTCAATATTTTTTCGAACCGGCAAATTCAATTGCCATGCGCCAAAAACAACAACAACAACAAAAAACTTACATTCCACCATGTGCTGATTAACTGAGTAGGACGTATAGTAAAAGATACAAAATCCTTTACCTAGTTTTTATGGAAAAAACAAAACAAAATATAGCTCGTATAAGTAGAAAGCTTGAACTTGGGTGGCAGGCGATATGACTGACTGCGGTTCGTATAACTTTAAACGGATTCCATGATTTCAGTTCGACTCGAACGCGCCGGGCTGGTATAACTTCCATCGGAATTCAAAACTCCGAGAATCAGATTAAAATTTGTCTCACTTCGTCTGTACCTAAGTTTTTTCGTATATTTTTATTTTTGTCGAAAGAATTATTTACGATAAATGCGGATATGGCGATAATTATTGTGCTACAAAATAATGTATCTTAAAGTTTGCGTGTTTTGATCAGTTCGACCAGAATTGACAATAATAAGTTTTTGTTTTTTTTTTTTTTTTTTAATCATAATATTACAAAAAATAAATAGTGGCTATATAAAGCTACCCTCAGTGATTTTAAAAATTTAAGTGCTGTGTTTGTTTGTTTTTTTTTTAGCCACAAAATATATATATGTATTTATTATATTTTTATCTCAAAAATGTACTGGATAATTGCATAGGAATATAGGTTTACTGCAAAAAGTCGGAAGTCACGAAAACGCATATAGAGATATTAGGCTGCTGTTCATCTTCAACAGGTAATTTGCCTTCATCATATAAAATTTAATTTGCTGATGCTAGCACAAAAACAATTCAACGACCTTGATTGGATTAAAAAAATTACTTAAAATAGAAAATAAAAATATCAAACAAAATCTATCATCGTGTCATTTTTAAGTTTGCTAAGGGCGATAGAAATTGCTTTTCGAATTATTATTTTATTTTTTTTTTTTTTTATAAAAATGTGTGTGTCGCCAATCGACTTAATGTCGCTGAAAGGTGAATAAATGATTAATTTTATGACTTGAATTGCGCGGTTGTTTGTGTAAGTATGAAAAGTCCATGAAAGTGCATTATGGGTGCATATTTTGTAAACAAGAATGTCATTCAAACTTGAGGTTTTATGGAATTTTATCGAAGAAAATATAAAAGGACTTTTAATCTATTTATAATAGTGTAATGGATATTTTTGCAGTTTATTAAATTTTCATAGGGTTTCACTCTTGAAAATGATTGAAATTAATATTAAAAGGATTCTTTAAAGCTTTTGGTGTCTGATTCGCATTAAAATAAAATTTAATTGAAAAATTTACTACAAAACTTTAATTAACAAGTATTGTTTTTCAGTTTGTTATTAATTTAGAATGCATTTTTTGCATTTGGACTTTTGTATACAACAATATTAAATTAGTGATTATAATTATGAGGATGTGATTGTGTAAATGTGCTGTTTTTTTTGTTTTTTGTTATCTGATTTTAAAATTGTTACAAAATAATGAATGCACATTTTCAAACACATTTTTGTAATTAAAACATTTTTAGCAGACTGAAGACTGATGAAATTCAAATGATAACAAAAGGGTTAAATAAGGGGGAAATGTTGATTGGAAGGGCTCTCCTTTATTTTTAACTTACCCATAAGCTGTAATGTGAATAGTTAATGATTTGACTAATTACTTCCTGGTTTGTGGGCATTTTTAGGGTTTCAAATAAAATTACTCTTATTGCGATTTGCAACTATCAATTGATAAAAATTAAATTTTTAGATCTGGATTACGAGAAAAATAAAACACAGCTATATTATTTATTAACACCTTAAACCATAATTGCAAGCAAAAATTCAATCTCCTGTTTTCGACAATTTGATTTTTCTTAAGTCAGAACTAGAGTTGGGCACTTTAGTTCATCTGAGTGATCGATCATTTTAGTTCAAATCACGCTACTGAACTAGTTCTGAACTAGTTAAATTTAGTTCAATTTATTTCAATGACTCCGTTTTTGTTGGAATTACAAAAAAAACAAAATTAGGTACTTTTTTCAAAATATATCCAAATTTGTGTAAAATTTAAGTACTCTACATATAATACAAACATCAAGTTAAAAATAATAGATAAACATTTTATTTCTTATAAAAATTCTTAATTTTGTCCATAACTTGTCAAGCTTTCCGATTTCTCCTGGAAGTGTAGGAGAAGGTCGTTTTGCTTTTATTATATTGTTTTTTGTTCTTACTCAGAAATTAGAGTAGTGGTGCTTGAAGCAGAAACGCTGAAAGCTGAAACTTGCATAAGCGACTTTGTGCACTTTTACATCTAAATCTTAAAGTAGAGCAGATGAACCGATTTCGCTCCGCAAAGGATTGGATGCAGTTTCATATGCATTTTAGTGTCTGAACCACTATTCTTTAAACGTTCGTCGGTCTAAAAGAAGGGTGCTGTTGGTGACAACATTTGAAAATTCCTTGTACATATGGGACTTCCTTTCGCCCAAAGAACTCATAAACATTAATAATTATGGTGTAAGGTGATCGCAAGCTGTTCAGTCATGTCATATTACGACTGCTCTAGGTTGCTTTTTATTTTGTTGAAAAAATCTTCTTTGCTAACAGCGAACTAAATTGAACTAAGTAAGTGAACTTAGTTCCATATTTCACCAAAATGAACTAGTTCATTGAACTAGTTCGTTCGCGAACTACACAAGCCTAGTCAGAACCCTGTTGTGTTGAATTCAAATAGTACCTAATATCTTTCATTCTATGTCAAATTTTGAAAACTTTGAATATCTTTTTAAAAGCTTCTATAACATAGTACAGGTAAAATAGGCATTTATAAAATGGGATAGGAACCAAGTACAAAAAAAATCTATTAAAAAAAGTTGGGTGGAAGGGTGTTTTTTCGCGGGCAAGAGGGAGGGGGTGAAGGTCAAAAATATACTGAAAAAAAAAAAAATGTTTGTTGAATATCATCATATGACACATGTTTTCAAGGTATTTTTTGATGCTGAATCTAATGACATAAAAAATAAAGTCAATACGATTGCTCTAACAAAAGTTATAGCCAATTAAAAACAAGGGTGCTTGTTTTTTGACTTCAACAAGTAAAATATAACCGAAACCCATGAGATAAACATGCTACACTGATAAAATTCTGCATGAAGGTTTTAGATAAAGCAGGGACAAAGGATTCATAAAGTTCTTAAAATTATTTTTGGTGAAAGGGTGTTTTTTTGGGAAATAGGGAAAAATCCGCGATAAGTCCGATAAAATCAATGGTATAAATGGTACCGTTACGAAATTCATTAAATATGTTCTCTTTCCCATGGGAATTACGAATAATGTAAGTCTATACATTTTTTTTATGTGAAAGGGTGTTTTTTTTAGAAGTAAGGAAAATATGGGTATATTCAAAAAAGTGTGTATTACTAGAGTAATATTAGTGGTACCCTATTTAAATTTAGCGATTATGTTACTTTTAAGATAATAAACAAGAATCTAAAGTGTCTATAAAAATATCATGGTTATTAGGGTGTTTTTTTGAGTGAAAACAAAAATGATGGGTCACCCTAATGAAATTTGGTAAAAACATTGATTTTGGGATAGAAAGCAACAATAAAGAGTTTTCATAAAAAAAATTTTGGTGAAAGGGTGTTTTTTTTTTCGAAGAGACAGTAAAATCTGGAATTGGTCCCAAAAAGCCAATGATTCATTTTATTTATGGTTTTGATGACAAAATAAACATTTATAAATAAGTTCTTACACGTTTAAAGCGAATCAAACAGGACAAGTTTTAAATATCCAAACTGAGGTCGAATATATAAATATAAATATCCAAAATGCGTGGAGTGTATGGGGGATGTGGACAAAAATCAGAATATAAACAATTTCTGTTTCTTTGAATAAGAAACAAAACAAAAAAAAAAAAAAACAAAAGATAAGAAAACATCTACAATAGAAAAAAAAACGACGTGAGAAAATTGTCCAAAAAATGACAAAAGTGTAATTAAATTCCCCGATATTTTGGAACAAAATATTTTTAAAGGCACTTTAGCATCCACAGCTTTTTGTTTTACTTAAAACAAACTGATAAAGCACCTTTATGTTTGAAAATTTTACAATTTAAGCTAATTTTTCGAAAAATTCCTTGTTTTTTGGTTCTGAAAATGAGTAGTCTGCAAAAATGTAAATATTTTGAAGATGAGAAAGTATGAGAAAAAAATTTGAGTATGATTAGAAAGTAGAAATATAAGGGAACCTTGTGGCATACAAGATTCTGCTACAACTTGCTACAGTCTAAAATAAATTTAGTTTTTGAGTCACAAAAAACAGACTTTTTTAGGTTAAATTTTTTAAATACTAATTTAACTTTACAAAAAAAACTGACACCTGATCTATTGATATTTATTTTGACAATTATAGCAAAAAAAAAAGACAAGAACATTTGTTTTCTTAAAAAAAAAAAAAATTATAAACATCAATTTGAACCTAAGCTTGAATAATCAAAATATCATGAAAAACACCACTAATCTTTTTGACTATTGTATTTAAGCAGTGAAAAACTGTGTTTTATTATTGTCGAATATAAGCCCTTCATGTGAAGCACCGGTTTTTCATCATATAATGGACCTTAGTTTTTTATTTTTGTCAACTGGTCAAAGCACTGTGTGATGATCTAAAATTAAAGTTAAAAAATTAGTTTTACTAAAACTCGGAATAGTTAATTAATTTGTAGCAAAATGATGTAGATACATAATAAAAAATGTTTGAAAAATTAATTTTTATCAGCTTTTATACATAATATTAATCAATGATTAACTAATTTCAAAAGTTAGTAATGTTGTGTGTATGGATTTTTTTTTATTAAAAATAGATTAAGGTTATAAATTTTACAGAAAAGTTTTATACATAATTTCATACCTTTAAAACTCCCTATGTTCAACGTTCAAAAAGTGATAATTTGTTGAAATTTCTATGGTTAATAGAGAAAAAGTGTAAAAAGGACATTTTTTACACTAAAGAAAAAAAAACAACTTTTGATTTTTAAGAGTTTATTAATTTGAAAAAGTTTTTTTTCTTGCAATAATTTTGAGAGTAATGGGACACCCTGTATTTCATAAAAAAAATGTTAGTTCAATCACATACTTGATTAACCCGAACTTCATTACAGAATCTAAAATTTTTGTTTTTATTGAATCTAAAATTTAAAATCTTATTTCAATGCTTCGAAAAACAAATGTTCTTATCTCATTAAGAACAAATTTACTCTCAATTCCGAATTATTCTAAAATTCTAAAACTTTTTTTTATCCCTAAATATACCAATATTTTTAGTAGATTTCGTTTTACTTATCCTACAATCTGAAAAATAACAAAAATACATAAATTAAGAGCAAGCATATATTTAAATAAATTGTTATGTTGACGTCTTCTTTTAAAGTAATAATATGAAATTCTACTTGAGATAAGCTATTTATAGAGAGTGAAATTCATCAATAATATCATTTTTTTACATTTAAGTAAGTGATTTATTTGACTCGTTAATATATCTATGTTGTGGGGTAAAGTGGAAGGGACATTAAAGAAAAAAAAAAATAGCTTTTGGGAGGAACCATCTTTTGACAAATTTGTAATGTATTAGTGCCTTTCTGCTGATTTATATGAATTCATTATTCATAAAACTACACAAAAATAAAATATAAAATTTGAACCTAAAACAAATTGTGTGTGAAATAAATTAGAATTTTGCAGTTAAGATAGCAAATTATCCGATTTTCATGTAATCGTAGTGTTATTTCAAAAATATAAAACAAAAATACTTAAGATTTATTTTTAACAAAAATGTGCTCAAACGTTACTAAAAATATATAAGAAAATCATAGTTTAGTTTAATTGTTTAACGCCACCCTGTCACATAAACGGCCGTGGTCGGCTCTCAGCTACATGCTAAACTACAGAGCAAATATTATTTTTTATTTAGAGGCACAGACGAGAGAGTTAAATTCGTTTTTATTACAATTAAAAGCACTAGTTTATTGTAATTGATTAAATTTTAATTACAGTTGATTATAATTACCTATTGTTTTCTTTTCCAACTATGAGGCTAAATGAACTTAATTTTTTTTCTCAGTCAATAAAATTAGAAATAGAAAAATGAAATAAAGATAAAGAATTTGAATTATTCACCAAAGGTGTGACTATGGTGTATACGTAATATTATTTTAGTTTTTTTTTTTTTTTTCATTTTATTGTTTTTTAATGTGAACTAGTTATAGTTTAAGTTCTATAACTATGTATTTATATTGCACTTTTTATGTTTAACAAGAAGAAAATCCTTTTTTATTTTCAAAATTTAATCTACTAGTGACGCAGTTAATACTGGGAAATATTCTATCTTCTTTATTTTTATGCAAATTTAATATTTCCATTTTTTCTTCTAACTCAAATATCATATAGATCTACTCAACAAGGAAATTTAACATAATGAATTTTGTCTCAAATCTAAAATTACAAATTGTTTATCATCATTCTTTCACAAGCAATTTAAGACATATTCTGAGAAATTTCATTGCAGTTGATTGTTAAGAGATCTCAGAAATGTTTACCCACTAAAAACAGAAAACTTAAACATAATGAAAAAGAGTTTCACCTTTCCTTCTAGAAAAACTACTTTTTCGTGGAATGTATTCCAGGTTTCAAAATTACTATGTACCATCTTTTGAAAGAGTGCATATGACTTTCTGAAATTTGTGGAAAGTTTGCTTAAGTTAATCGGAGATTGAAACAAAAAAAACAAAGTTCAAGGTTCAATTGATTCTTGCAAATGAAATTCTTTTAATAAAATTTTCAAACAGAATTTGTAACTCTCTATGAGAAAGTAAGCAATGAAAAAGTTGTGAAAAAATTATTACATATTTTGATACTACTTTATAATTTCAAAACCATTTATTTACGATAAGATTATTTCAAGAATGATAACCATACACTAAACATCTTAATGAATCATAAGCTATTGAGAACTTATTACAGAATTTACTCTCTCCCGAAAAAAATGCTGAAAATTACATATAAGGGAACACCCTTGATATTTTTATACACACCCTAAAATCTTGGTTCAAATCTGTTAGGTACATAATTACCATTCTTATTTTACGAATTTTCATTGGTTTACAATTTTTATCAGGTTTTTTTTTGGCAATAATTCTGAATTTCGTCATTTCTTTAAAAATAAAATGCACGACTGGGGCCGCACGTACTTGCTCTTGTAGTTCAAAGTATCTATATCTTAAATAACTATTGGAAATTAAAGTTTTTTGTTAAATTTAAAAAAATAAAAGCAAAAAAAATTCCATTTCAAATTTTTTTTTCAAAAACTTTAAATTTTTTTTTACATTTTACACTTTAAAAAGACAAGAAATATCTGTCTTCAAATTTTGAATAAAATTGGCTTAGCCTTTGATGAAATATACGACATTAACTAAAAAATATATCAATTTGCAGAAAACGGCAACACCATATTTCCGCTCTCCGAAATTTTTGTGAAAAACTAAAAACGCAGTTTTGTTAGAATCACTAAGAATGTAACAAACACCAAATTTCATCGAAATCGTAAAAGCCGTTTTTGAGAAAATTGCAATAACTCATTAACGATACACGGGAAGAGCCCACATTAGCTATTACAAAAAAAAGAAATTATCATATTTCCACTATCCGTATTTTTTGAGAAAAACTAAAAACGCAGTTATATTAGATATACGTACAGCATTACTTGTGTCAAATTTAATCAAAATCGTTAGAGTCGTTGTCGAGAAAATTGCAATACCTCGTAAAGGTTCTAGGCGAAATATTAAAAAACAAAAAAAAACAACCTTGGAAATTACGAAAAAATTATCTGTACCAAATTTCATGAAAATCTACCGAGCCGTTTAGGCTGCAGCTACTTGTACAGATGGACGCACGGACGCACAGACGCACCGACACATAGACTGACCGACGTCATGACGAAACCCACCTTTTTGGACTTCTCGATTATCGTAATGTTAGTTTTGATTAAAACATCGAAATTTTTTTTTAAAACGAAACCAATAATTGCCCTATAGAGCAAGTAAAAACACCCTTTCTTCAAAGGTAATTTTGAAATTCCTTAGGTTCTAAGTTGTTATAACAAATTAACAAACGGAATTTTTTCACCAACTTCAAAAAATTTATGTCATGTGTTTTTCTCACAAATACTTCAACTTCTCAAAAAAAAAACACCCTCTGACCAAAATATTTTTAAGAACTTTATGGATTCTTTATCTTTACTTCATTTTTATTTTTTTTTTTGTTTTTCACATGGGTTTTCGTGTCGTATTGACATAATTAAATATAATAGAAAACCTTCCAAAGGTTGTATGACGAGATCTTGTACAATCTAGATTTTTGGCATTAAATTTTTTAGTATTTTTGATGATTTGCTTATTTGTAATAAGATAAAAGTTATTGGTGCAATTAACGAATTTTTACAAATTTGCGGTTTAAACATGATTGGTTAATGTACTGAAAAAAGTATTAAGTTAGAATTTAATAGTATTATTATTTTTTTTTTCAATTACAATTAAAATTAATCACAATTTAATTACAGTTGATTTTGTAATTTTATTGTTTCTCAATTCAGGTGTTAAATGACCTATATATTTTCTCCTTAACTCATTAAAATTGGAAAACAAATGTAAAACTCATAGCATATTAAACTAATTGATCACAAAGTTGGTCTCTGTGGTGTATGAGTAACTATTTTTTTTTATAACGATTTTTAGCAAGATTAAGAAACTTTGCAATAGCTTCTTGTGAGAGTCATCAAAAGGCTATTTACTTTCTTTCATTTCGTAAAATTTTAATTATGTTTAGTGTTTAATCTACTGAACAGCTTTTTCTATAAAAGCATCGATTATTGAGAACTTTTTTTTGCAATTTGTTAATAGCTTGATTTCTGAGAAGCAAAAAGTCTTTTCTTATTTTCCACAAAATCATTAAAATTTATCTATACTTCTTCTGGTTTACATGTCAGAGCAAAGCTACAATAATCAGTAAGACACAATTTAATTAGGAAATTTTCGCCCAAGGAATTCTAAAATTGTTAGAAATTGTTTATCTTAACTTATTGCTGTTTTCTTAAGAATCCCATCTTTGATATAATTTTACTCAGCATTTTGAGTTCTTAAAAATTTTAATTCACCTAATAGAAAGGAAACAAAAATAAAAGGAGTACAGCTAATTTTGATTTTCCTTTTAAACTTTGTTACAATTTTAATCATTTACCTCAAACAGCGCCATTTGGAACACTTTCAAACAGAATATGGCTTTGTGAAAATATCAGGAAATTTTATTAAATAAAACGAAGATTACACAAAAATGATTTCTTTTTACTTAGATAGCAAGGTTCTATCGGTACTATCCAGCTTTTATAAAATTTTTCAAATTCCTAGTCCTTTACCCAACTAACAATTTAGCTTCTATAACGCTTTACAAATGCAATAGTTGCTTCTATAAAGCTTTATAGAAGCGGGAATGTTGGTTGGGTAGTAACATACGAAAAGTGACCTCGAACTACGTGATTTATTTACATATTCTATCTGATAAAAAATAATTATAAGATATTGTTTAATCATGTGTGGGCAATAAATATGTGAAATAAACAAAGATGGCAATCAAGCTTATTTGCTTGCTGCAAGAAAATATGGGAATCGAGAATATTATACGGGGGTATGGAAATGGATGAGTTTCTTCATTTAAGTTTTGCATACCTTAGCTAGCGTACGTCTTTACTTCGTCTTCATTATGATGAATGTGTATCCCTTCCGCATAGAGACGCAATCACATTAAGCCTTGTGAAGTGAATACACAAAAAGGCTTCTCTCATTTCTTCCTCAGCAGCCTTTTCCTTCCCTTCAACGTGAGAAGAAATTGTAAGAATATATTTTCTTATGATTTAGGCGTAAATTTTATGAGATTTTGGTAAAAGTGTTTCCTATAAGACTGTTTTTGATTTGGTTTTTCTTTTGCACACGTTTCAAAAAAACATATCCCCACACACATCCTTTTTTTTTTTGGAAAATGCAAATACTAGGTATATACGGGTGGTTCTTTTATGTTAAATGAAGACATTTAATCATGTTGGATATGTATGTGATGAATGAGGGTGTGTAGGGAAAATTTAAAATTAATATGCAGATCAAGTAAAATTTTTTCGGAAGAAATTGATAGTATATTTCAACATTTCTCACTCACTCACTTTTATATTAAATTATAATAATGTCTATGAAAAGTGTTTTACATTTTGGTTCACTGGTCAACCGAAAGAAATGTTGTTTCACTCGATGGAATTTACATCTGAAAGAAACACGTAATTCAAAGTCATTTGTTTTCGAGTTTTTGGTTCATAAATTTTGAACAGATGAAATAGAGAAGATATAGAAGAAATATTTTCTTTGAAATGCAAAGAAGATAGCTAATTTTTGGTCCAGTAACATTTGTGTTGCAGGGAGGGGATAGTACGATAACTAAGGTGGTAAAAATTTTTAATTAGTTTTCAAATCAAGTTATTTCAATAAATAGATTTTGAAATAATCGATTTCCAAGTGAAAATTTGGGAAAAAAAGTTAAAAAAAAGGACATTGAACACAACTTTTGTAAGGAATGTGGATTTCAATACAGAATTTTCTAATAAACTGACTTAATTTATTTTTTATCAAAAGCTAAAAACCATACATATGTTTTTATGACGTCTAGTTTTTGAGAAAATGGAAAAACTACTTTTTTTAAGACGAAATTTTATTGCATATGATTTAATGATATTATTGGGATTTAGTTCCTTTTCAGACAAAATACTTTTAATTATACATACTAAGCGGATCAACTAATAATTTTTTAGGTTTCGATGACTTATTTGAAAGACAATAATGTCTAGTTATTGGATTAGTACAAAAAGTTAGTCAAATATCATACTTTTTTTTTTCTCGAAAAAGGGACTGAAATTCACATTTATTTTTTCGCCAAACATTTTTTTAATTATGGTCATAAATTTAAAAAAAAAAAACATTTACATTCACCTAATTTTGAAGTAAGTATATATAATTTGGACACCCTGTATAGTTCCAAATTGCAAAACTATCGTGGATTGGTATAATGGAAAAGGAACAGCCATTTTACAAAATGTTTGTAATTGCATTTTAATTTCCAAACTCCTTCAGAAAGGACTACAAGACTTTTGAATCTCATATACATACAAAATAAAAAAAAATTTACAAAAGTAATAAATTAAATAAAGCTAGTCAACTGAGGTATTTTGGTGGGTAAACTGTATGGTGACACATAAATCACCCTTTATGGTCGAAGAATTTACTCCTATAAATCTATTTTAGTTTGTCTTTTGAAATCGTATGCGAGTCTCTGTAAACATTAATCAATGCTAGTGTTTACCTCAATCAGACAAATATAATGCACATTAAACGGCTTCACAAATTAATGAACCATATTTGGACATCATAATTCTATAAAATGCAGCCTTTCGTTACAAAATGATTTCATAAGGCAGGTTATAAATCCATAACGTAATGAATAACAACAAGAACTTTAAAGGCAAATCAAATGTTGGCAAAATATCAATTTAAGTTAAATATTAAAGAGAGATAAATAAACATCAAATTAAAATATTTAACCCTTTCGAACCCAAGCTATGAAAATCAATATTAAAAAATGTTTTTTTAGTTTTATCGTGTCAAAAACATCACAACTAAGAAATATGAATAGCAAAAAGTTATTTTCCAAAACAATAAATAGCAAAACTAATGTTTTACTCTCATGTTACAAGTAAGTAACATGCACTGCCTATGAACACTAAAAAAAGTCGGACAACTGAGAAAATAACTTTTTATGGAACAATAATGTTATGCTACTTCTTCTAAGCAAAAAAAAAAAAAAAACAAAACACTTTCTGGATTAACATTTTTTATATCATTTTCTAAAAAAAATAAAATGCACGACTGGGGCCGCACGTACTTGCTCTTGTAGTTCAAAGTATCTATAGGTACCTTAAATAACTATTGGAAATTAAAGATTTTCGTTAAATAAATTTAAAAAGGTACTTTTATTTTTTGATTTTTTTGTTACATTTTACACTTCAAAATGGCAAGAAATATCTGTCTGCTAATTTTGAATAAAATTGGCTAAGCCTTTGATTAAATATACGACATTAACTAAAAAATACATCAATTTGGCAGACAACGGCAACGCCATACCGTTCTCCGAAATTTTTGTGAAAAACTAAAAACGCAGTTTTATTAGAATTACTAAGACTATAACGAACACCAAATTTAATCGAAATTGTTGGAGTCGTTTTCGAGAAAATTGCAATAACTCATTAACGATACACGGGAAGAGCCGACATTAGCGATAAAAAAAAAGAAATTGTCATATTTAAACTATCCGTATTTTTTAAGAAAAATTAAAAACGCAGTTATATTACATATACATACGTTCAGGATTACTTGTCAAATTTAATCAAAATCGTTAGAGCCGTTTTACGTATACGTTCTAGGCGAGATATTAAAAAACAAAAAAAAACAAACCTTGGAAATTACGAAAAAACTATCTGTACCAAATTTCATGAAATTCTGCCGAGCCGTTTAGGCTGCAGCTACTTGTACAGATGGACGCACGGACGCACCGACGACGCACAGACCGACGGACGTCATGACGAAACCCACTTTTTTGGACTTCTCGATTATCGTAATGTTAGTTTTGATTAAAACCTCGAAATTTTTTTTTGACACGAAACCAATACTTGCCCTATAGAGCAAGTAAAAATTAAAAGTATCATATTTGACTAACTTTTTATAATAATCCAGTAACTAGGCATTTTTATCTTTCAATTAAGCCATCAAAACCAAAAAAATTATTTAATGGAATATTTGTTCCGAATTTTTAAAAATATGTTACATCAGAGTAACGCTGGGTCCGAAAGGGTTAAATGTGGTAAATTTATGTGGTTTCCCTTAATTCCATTTGTAAACTTTTTTTTTTATTATTTAAATTTTTGTGGTAATGCTACAAAAATGAAATTGATAGCTGGTTCAATTATATAGGTATAAACCAAATAATGATGTGATATTTTAATTCATTTCGGTTAATACATATGTGTGTGCTATGTAAAAAAGTCATTATTTTTATCTGATTATGGATTAGAATGGTCGTTATTTGTTTTATTTTGTATTTATTTGTTTGGATAAACTTAAATAAATTCTAATAAAATAATGAATTTAATTATTTAACTAGATTTATATATGTATATACATCTCTAATAGTCGCTGTAAGTGTTTATTTATGAAAGGTACTTAGTTGAATAATTTTGATTTGCATAAAATATCTCGAAAAAATATAGCGTACCTACTATGTAGGTTAAAACCTCTGGTTTACAATATTATAAATAAATGTATTAATAATAGCATGATATTAATAGGGATAGAAAAAAAAATTGAAAAATAAAGCAAACTATTTTAATAATTTATTTTTTTATTAAATTTATTTATTTAATTATATTTCAAGTTGATTTAAGTCTATTCAGTTTATTTTAAAAGTGTTTTAAGTTTAGTAATCGTATTTAATCCTTAATTAGGAATGTCATTTTCATCAGCGTTTTAAACAAATGAGAAACATTTATTTTTTGTTTAGCTTTATTATAATAGACTAATATGAAAATTGTTAATGATAAAATGACGGAGTATTTTTGAATGATCACCCAAAGTAAGTGAAGTACATTCGTTTTTTAAAAAAAGGCCATTCATTTTAAATATACCCATCGAAAAATCCTACGTACTTTATTAGAATAGATATAATTGTAAAAAAAAATTAACTACGATCGGCTAAAAAATATAGGACTGGGCGATCTCCCAAAGAAAATATTACAAAAAAACAAATGGATGACTTGAAGTATTTTGTAGTGCAAAAACACTTTTGTACATAATTTTTGAATAGTTTTGTGAGACACTGATTTTTTCCAGACATACTTGATTTTACTGTCTGCCAGAATCACAGGATATTATTGAATTTTACATTTTTTTTTGTTATTCTGTAGAATAGAGTTTTCTTGATTGAAAAATTCAATTTTGTTATCTGATTGCTTATGAGCCTAATAACTTTATTCGTCGAACAGTTAACTGACTTTTTATTAGAAGATTAAAAAATCGGCTTAATTAAGTTTATTTCAAAAATGTGGATATGTGGAGTAAGACAATTCCTTGATTTTTATTAATTTATATTACAAATAGCAAAATGATTATAAATAGAAGAAAAACTAATTCAAATTGTTTATATTGTTTATTATAAGGCTGAATTCAATTTTTAATTTTAAAATTATGTTAAAATGTCGACAAGACTTTAGAAAAATCCAAAAAATCTATAAAATCGGAAAATTCTGACATGTCAAAACTATAATTGATTTAATTTTGACTTGGATATTATTTAAATTAAATTAAACATCGATCAAGGAAGAAAAAATTAAAAAATAGTATAAAAAAATAAAACAATCAACTCGAACATCCTCATACTTATTAGCTGCGTTCCTTTTGAAATATTTATCTACTGCTTAGTACTTAAAGCTGCTTTGAACTACTTTTTCAGTATAGCAAAAGTAGTTCAAAGTAGTTTTAAGTACTAAGCAGTAGATAAATATTTCCAAAGGAACGCAGCTATTATCAAATGGGTACTTCTAGAAAATAATATACATAGATCACGTGCAAAAGTGTAATAATTTTATAATGGATGTTTATGAAAAATGGAAATATTTTTGACATTATTTATCTTAATGATTTGTTGACAATATTCTTAATTGAATACACGCGAAAGTTCTCTTTTAATAACATTAATTAAGTCTACAGTAATTATCTGGGTGCAATCCAAAGTTTATGTAATTAAAAATTTAGAAAAATCTTATTTAAGTTTATAATTATTAACAATAATGCTTTAAAAATAACAAACTTAATAATGATAAATACACTTCAATTGCAATCACGTGCTTTAGAATTTTACTCATGTATTTATAAAACATATTTTGTTTATTAATCGCTGTTTTCAGATTTACACATCCAATAAGCTTTTCGGTTCTAAACAAGATGATTAGTGTTTACAAACTAATGAAGGACTTTAATATAACATAAGTATAAAGTATTGGATTTATTGACAGGTTAAATGGGTTCAAATCCCTTTATTGTGGTTTTTAAATCGAAGCTCTCTAAACAATACTAAATTTTACTTAAATAAACTTTTACATCTGTTTCTTCCAATTTATTTGTTTTAATTTACTTTAACTTGTAAGAGAACTTTGCTTGGATCAGAGTTCAAGGTAACTAAAATAAATCTCACCACATCGTGAGTGCACATAACTTTCTTTTTAATGTTGAGATTATAATTTCTGGTTTTTGGGGAAAGTTTTCTCTCAAAATCTTAAGTCTGCAATCATAAATTCTTAAACAAGTCCACGATAACAAATTGAGAAATAAATTTAGTTCCACTTGTAATTTGTAAACCTATCTGAATAATATTAAAGAGATTATTTTCACTTGAATATCTTTGAATTAGAATATTGTCCAGGAAGATTTTCTGTTGAAAGATTTTATCTGAGAAGGTTTTTTTGTTTTGTAATTCAGCTTTGTTGTTTACAAAAAACACAGAGACACATTAACGAATCGGAGGTAAAGCACAGGAATATCGAGATAATAATCTGTTTTTGTTTTTCAACTGGCAATGGTTCGTTTGAAATAAGATTATCTTGGTTATAGTAAAGGAATAGAAAAAGTGGAACATAGACACCCACAGTGTGAGTCCCCCAACCCATCAGCATTAAATTGGAAGCTTTTTCCAAGAAATTTTCTTTCTTTGTAGGTTAATCCTAGAATATTGTTGTTATATTTTTTGCTCTTATTCTTAACTTTCACCCCAGATGAGTACAATATTCGATGGTAATAACAAGATAAACATGTAACATTTCCAACGGCGCGGCGATGCATTTATTTAGCTTGAATTCCTTATTTATTGTTTTATCGTAAATTTTCAAGGACACTATATCTACTTTAATTCCAAATTAAATTTATTTTTCAAATTTTGATGATAAAAACTCTCAGTACTGAAAAGATACTTTTATTTTTCATCTTTACGTGCTAGGTTACGTTGTCATTTTAAGTTTTCACTTAGCTAATGATTCCCAAGTAGACATGAAACATTGAAGTTTTTAATCTTTGATGAAGAATTGATCAGAGATTGACAGTTGACTTTTATTTTTATTCAATTTCACTGAGAGAAATTGAATTGTCCTGCTGCATTTCGATTTTGGGTTTACTGTTATTAGAAAAAAGTAGTTTCAGGCTAAGATTTATTTCAGAACGGTAAAAATCAAACACAAGGTTAAAGGTACAATTTCACCTATTCCATGAAGACAAAACTGTTACTTGCTTTGATTAACTCCATTGCAAGAGAAATAATTTGTTGTATGAAAAATTAAAATCACTCGTTTGGTGATTGCATTATTTAAAATGGCATTTTCGTTATTATAAAAACAATTTTTTAATCCTTATTTCTTAAATAAAATTAATGAAAAAATATTTGAAAAAAATTTTTGTTTTATGAGTTCAACATTCTAGGAAACTTTTACCATAAGTACAAATACGTGCGACCTAGTCGTGCATTTTTTGATTTTTAAAAATATTTCGCAACTCCTGACTTTTTTTTCTTTAAAAATAAAATAAACTAAAAAACCCTTTTTAATTAACACTATTATAATGATATAAAAATAATTTTATTTTTTAACAAAAACCGAATTCAAAACATAAAGTAAAAAAAAGTTCAAGACTGTTTCGTATTTAGCTCATTTATAAATAAGAAATTTAAATCACTTTGGGTTGCTGCAAAGCTTGAAGGAGATTTATTTTTCCTCTATCGATAAATGGTTATTGGTTGACCAGAACCTTAAGAAAAATAAAAATTAAGGTTTTCATCTGAGAGAAACAAAAACGAACTTAATTTAACCCTCTGTCGGCACAAGGGAGCGAATTTGGCAGGACAATAATAAATAAAATAGACGACTGGGTCGCACGAACTTGCTCTTATAGTTAAAGTTGCTTAAATGTTTAAGACTTTTTATGTAGAAATTTGGAAAAAAAAATAAAATTCGTTTTTTAAAAAAATAAAATAAAATCTGAAACCAAATTGCCCTCCAAAACAAGTATGCAGTTTTGATTGATATGTTAAGATGCATTTTTTAAAAAAAAATTTTCAAAATAAAAAAAATAATTTTTTGGAAAAAATGTTTTAAAATAAAATTGGTATGCCATTTTGTAAAAATCACTAATCAACATCTAAAAACAAAATTTCAAAGAAATTCAATGTCCCGTTTTCGAAAATTTGATTTTTCAAAAAAAATTTTCCAAATTTTTTTAAAAATCCAAAAATTATTTTTTTTGGTTTATATTTAAATTGTATAAATGCTTCCTAGACCAGTGCCGATGCCTTCAAAAACATTAAAAAGTACAAAAAAATTCATAGTAGGATGAAACACATTGGAAAAGGTGGTGAATATGATAAAAATGAAAGGAAAAATAAATTACGGGTGAACCAAGTTCGGGAAGTGGATGGGTTAAGTTTTTAATGGTAAAAAAATGGTATATCTCGATTTTAGGAACAACTACAAGTCTTATAGAAAAATTTGTACGGCAAAGTTGTAGGTAATAAAAAGATCTACAATTTTTGTATCAACAATTTTTTCACATAACCTCAAAATTTATGTGAAAAATTAAAAAAACCGAGTTTTTGGTTTTTTATTTTTATCCTTTTCAAAAACAAAAATTTTTCTACGAAATTTGGGGAAAACTTACCTTATTATGTCCCAAATACACTGTAATTTATTTGATTGAAAATATTAATTTGTTTACCTTATTTTGACTTAATACCAAAAAAACACCCTAATTTTCAATCGAAAATTCACGTGTCAAAATATCAGCTTTTTTCAAAAAGTTGGTGGGCATTTCGTTCGTTAAAATGTCTATTTTCTGATGGTGTAAAAAAAAATTTACATTAGTATACTATAGAACATGTTCTCGTATAATGCAGAAAATGAAAAGAGCTTGAATTCGAAAAAAAATTTTTATCGTTGTTTACAATTTTGGCCTATTTATTCAAATTTACACTTAAATTTACTCAAAAAACGTAAGATTTCATGTAACATTGATAAATCTTACGTTTTTTGAGTAATTAAAGTGTAAATTTGAGTAAATAGGCCAAAATTGTAAACAATGATAAAAAAAATTTTCGAATTCAAGCTTTTTTCATTTTTTGCATTTTACGATAACATGTTCTATAGTATACTAATGTAAATTTTTTTTTACATCATCAGAAAATAGACATTTTAACGAACAAAATGCCTACCGACTTTTTGAAAAAAGCTGATATTTTGACATGTGAATTTTCGATTGAAAATAAGAGTGTTTTTTTGGTATAAAGCCAAAATAAGGTAAACAAATTAATTTCACCAAATTTCGTAGAAAAATTTTTGTTTTTGAAAAAGATAAAAATAAAAACCAAAAACTCGGTTTTTTTAATTTTCACATAAATTTTGAGGTTATGTGAAAAAATTGTTGATACAAAAGTTGTAGATCTTATTATTACCTACAACTTTGCCATACAACTTTTTTCTATAAGACTTGTAGTTGTTCCTGAAATCGAGATATACCATTTTTTTACCATTCAAAACTCAACCCACCCACTTCCCGAACTCGGCTCGCCCGTAATTTATTTTTCCTTTAGTTTTCATCATGTTCACCTCCTTTTCCAATGTGTTTCATTCTACTATGATTTTTTTTGGTTTCAAAAATTATCGACCCTGGTCTATCCGCACAAAAAGTTTCGTTGAAATCGAATTAGCAATTTCGGAGATAATCGGATTTGAAAAAAAAACGGTTCTATGGCAGGTACCGTTAATAATGATTTTCCAAAACTATCATTTGAATTTTTTAAACAAAATCGTTGGAGCCGTTTTCGAGATATTTCAATTTTATTAAAATCGGTATATGACAAGTACCGTTATTTTTGGTCCAAAAAAATTAATTCCAAAAACCCCTCTGAGGAGTCGCCAAATAACGCTACATACCAAGTTTGACATTAATCGGTCCATCCGTTTAGGCTGTAGCTCCTTATACAGACAGACAGACAGACAGACAGACAGACAGACAGACAGACAGACAGACAGACAGACAGACAGACAGACAGACAGACAGACAGACAGACAGACAGACAGACAGACAGACAGACAGACAGACAGACAGACAGACAGACAGACAGACAGACAGACAGACAGACAGACAGACAGACAGACAGACAGACAGACAGACAGACAGACAGACAGACAGACAGACAGACAGACAGACAGACAGACAGACAGACAGACAGACAGACAGACAGACAGACAGACAGACAGACAGACAGACAGACAGACAGACAGACAGACAGACAGACAGACAGACAGACAGACAGACAGACAGACAGACAGACAGACAGACAGACAGACGGACAGACAGACTTCCGGGACCCACTTTTTTTGCATACTGTACCATCGTAATATCATGGAAAAATGTTATTTCAATTTTTTTTTGTACGAATGCATAACTTGATATATAGTACCTATATCGCAAGTAAAAAATTACGATTTTTCAAAAAAGTGGTAAAAAAAAGTCTCTTTATAAGGATGAAAATATTTTTTTTCGGAATTGTGAACACAATATTCGAATTCCTCCTAATATTCTACATCAATTTCATACTTGATTCTCTATAAAATATTGTGACCGAAAAAAGTTCTAGCGACATAAAAAAGTATAAACCAAATTCGCACCCGTGTGCCTATCACGTCACAAAAAAGAGGTGTGACTACAGAGGGTTAAAAAACAGGCTTTTAAGAAAAAACTTATGAAAATCTAAACTAGATTAAACACCTTCTAAAAGGATGCAACCCAAACCTTAAAAGACTTAACGAATTTTATTTTTGTCCTTCGTTTTGTTTTCATTCAATCATTGAAAACGATCAATTGAGGTTTTTGCGTACATAACACTCAATTCATAAAGAAAATTATTCGTATTTTTTGTTTACTTCAAGCAATAATATTATGCACCCCTGTTTTGAATTTTATTCGAAATAAAATAAAAATCATTTTAATACAGTCAAATAAGGAGAAAAAAGGGGTAAATCTCGGAATGAATGTTAGTAGAAATTTTTTTTGCTCAATATCTTCCTTTTGCCATTCTATAACATATCTCAAAAGTCTAGAAAAATCTCATGTCCGCTTGTCGCTATTTCAAGGTCAAATCGCGAAATGGAGATTTTCAAAATTAGCAAAAATAGGCTATGGTATTATATACACATATGATACATGATTTCAAGGTATTTTTTAATGCAAATTCCAAAAAATCTAAAATCAAGACAATCTGACGTCTCTGGAAAAAGTTATACCTGTTTTTCATCTGTCAACTCATATTATTATAACAGTTGCAAACTTACTGCCGAAAAAACCTTAAAAGTTATGGTAGATGAACCAAATTTTGCATGAAAATTTTAGAATCCATCATTATTAAAAATCAAAACAATCCATTACAAAAAATATATATACCTACGAAATAATGGCATTTTTTGATGGAGGGGCAAATTTTAGGATATGCACTAAAGAAGATTCTTGTTCATCTTAGGAATGAGTGCTAATAGGCTAATTTTTTCATTTTAATCTTTGTTTGGATATTCTTTAACTACCCTCAAAAATCTAAAAACATCTCATGTCCACAAGTCCTAATTTTCTTGGTTTGAAAATAAGGTGCAGATTTTAAAAAATTAATAAGAAAAGTTTAAATTTTTATATGTATACCAACATAAGCGACATGATATAAAGGTATTCTTTAACACTTATTCCAATAAAACTCACAAACAAGTCAACCTGACCATCCTTGAAAAGTAATGCACCTTATTCATGTTGATCTGACACAAATATCTGAAGTGTAGTTTTTCAATTTTTTTAAATCTGCAACTTATCTTCAAACCAAGAAAAGTAGGACTTGCGGACATGAGATTTTTTTAGATTTTTGAGGGTAGTTAAAGAATATCCAAACAAAGATTAAAATGAAAAAATTAGCCTATTAGCACTCATTCCTAAGATGAACAAGAATCTTCTTTAGTGCATATCCTAAAATTTGCCCCTCCATCAAAAAATGCCATTATTTCGTAGGTATATATATTTTTTGTAATGGATTGTTTTGATTTTTAATAATGATGGATTCTAAAATCTTCATGCAAAATTTGGTTCATCTACCATAACTTTTAAGGGTTTTTCGGCAGTAAGTTTGCAACTGTTATAATAATATGAGTTGACAGATGAAAAACAGGTATAACTTTTTCCAGAGACGTCAGATTGTCTTGATTTTAGATTTTTTGGAATTTGCATTAAAAAATACCTTGAAATCATGTATCATATGTGTATATAATACCATAGCCTATTTTTGCTAATTTTAAAAATCTCCATTTCGCGATTTGACCTTGAAATCGCGACAAGCGGACATGAGATTTTTCTAGACTTTTGAGATATGTTATAGAATGGCAAAAGGAAGATATTGAGCAAAAAAAATGTCTACTAACATTCATTCCGAGGTTAAACCCTTATTTGACTGGATTATTTCGTATTCAATTCCGATTTATTGATTGTAAATATTTTTTATTCAAATTCGATTTCTTGTTTGTTTATTTAGTAACTAATACCTTGTGAATCAGATTTACGGTTGGATAACCAATATTGAAATAAATTTACGTTTTACTTCCGTTATATTGGTTTTAGGAAATCGGATATTGTTTACATGTGCATCAGCGTTTTTTGTAAGTTTTTGTTTTATTGCATCGTAGTTTTTTACGTTTTGTTTTAAATTAATATTAATATTTTTTTATTTGTGTGAAATTCATCAATTTGCACAAAAATTCATAAAATGGAACATGAATTTAAAATATTTACATAACTTTACTCAAATAACTTTTAACTCTATCTTTCTTCAAGTAACGTCTTTCAAGTAGTGAAGAAAATGTGCATTGAATTAATCGATTTTTAATGGAAAGAAAATTGGTTGTTGATACAAAATTAATTTGAAATTAATTAACTGAAACATGCACGTTGCACGTGTATTGAAAGTTTCAATCGATTCGATTGGTAAATAGGTATAAATATATAAAATTCTATTATACGAGTATAACGATAATAGTCTGTTAACCCTCTACTGCATACGAAGCCAAATATGGTTTTGTCTATTTGTATGCACTTTTCTCTTCTCTGTCACAAAAAAATTATAAAGATTCAATACAATCCTCTTCTTTGTGTTTCTGAGAACCCATAAGTATAGTTTTTTCGTGTGTCCGACACAAAATAAAGTTGTATTTTATGATCACAGGTGAGTCGATCAGTCGTGTGCATTGAAATCGAAAGTGTATAATATATTTATTCATACTTTAAGTGTTAATTACTGCGTTTGTTTGGAAAGAAAAGTGGAATTAAAAATTTATTTTTGATCGATTGTCTTATTATGTACGCTATGAACCAATTTTTATTGAAAAAAAATGATTGGCCTGGTCTTGGGAGGGCAAAAAGTACGGAAGCCATATTTGGCTTCGTATGCATTAAGGGGTTTTAAATCTACACAATTTGTTAAATTTTTTTGTTGGAAAATTTTGTTCCTTTTCATTTTTTTTTGCTTGGAAGCTTCAGAAATGGAGCCCCTTCACTTTTAGAGACATTTTTTTTACGGTAACCCCATTTCCAGGGCCGTAACCACAAAAAGTTTAGGGTAAGGGAGGCTTACCTATAATATTTTTCAATCATTTTATTACTTTTTAGTTTTTTTTTAAGATCTGGGAGTGGGTGAAAATGTTGGAGCAAGACTAACTTTGACAGTGGAAAGAATGTGAACCAGAAAAAATATATATAACGGAAAAAACAAATTGCTTTTCTCGGTTCCATGGCTTAAAATGAGCCAAATTTGAATTATTTCTTAACCTTTTGTAATGCAATGTATTTATTTTACTTTATTTTGTTTTTGAATGATGAATATTTATCTTTTCATTTTTTTAATTTTTTTCTTTACATAATCTGAATAAATAAAATTAGTAAAATTTCTTACCCCTTAATGCATACGAAGCCAAATTTGGCTTATAAACAAATTTTTTAAACAAATTAATTTAAACAAATTTTTTAAATGTAAACCGTTTTTAAACAACCCAAAGAACCCATGTAAAGCATTTTTTAATTTTTTCGTCCGCTAATATTAATTCATGCAGTAGAGGGTTAAACATTGAAGCATATATGTTTTCTCCAAAACTGTTTGTTTGGTTGACAAAAATTGAGCTAGCTAAAACTGTTGATCTATTTTGTTCTAATTTGCGGTTTTTGGTTTAGAATTTTCTATTTGCCGTACGAGATATACCTATATTTTAGCCCAAAATCGATTTTAAGCATAATGTGTGAGCGTTATCTGATATTATAAAACCTCAGAACTCCATGCTTTAAACAGCTGCTCTTCTTTTAAACTTTCTCAGGCAATGAATCAATTTAGTTTATTTTGTTATTTCTAAACAGAGTTTATATAAGGGACCTTAAAATAAGGTCTTTAAATCTTAAAGTACGATTTCCGATTAAAATAAGTGGAATCCACTTAAATTCTGTTAAAGTAAGAAGGACTTTATTTCATTTTAATATGAATTTTCATCTTAAAAAACCGCCTAAAAGTAAAAATTTTAAAATTATCCTCAAACTGCAGTTTTAGTTGCAGCTCATCATAATTATTTCCAACAACAAGATAGCTTGATGATAAAGCACTCGCCCAACAGTTGTAGGATCTATCCCTTTCCCCAGTGGCTGGCATTAAAAAAAAAAGATGATTTTCCTCTTAAATTGAGTGGAATTCTTTTAAAATAGCACATGTAAGAAATTAAGAACATTTATCCGCTTAATTTAAGACGGAAGTCATATTGGCAAAAACCTTCCAATATTTGACTCTAATACCGATGACTATTTTGAATTCAATAATGATTTTTTGGTTTATTCCGATTTCGATGTTGATCCTGGGGCCGATTGTAATGCCGATTGGGATCTAATATCGATTTTGATGCCAATTCAGATAGTGATTGTATTGTAGATACTGCCGATTCTTCTACCGATTCTAATGTTGGTTCTACTGCCTGCTCTTTTGGTGATTTTGATGTCGCGTCTGAAATTATAACATTCGTCAGAAACATGAGGCTTAAATAATTTGACACAAGGTTACCCAAACAAACAATTTTGCTTCTATAAAGCTTTACAGGTGCTTCTATAGCTTCTGTTAACCTTTACAAAAGCAAAATTGTTATTTGAGACTTCTGTTACCTAATTTTTATTCTATTTTATCTCATATATTGGAAAATGGTGTGTGACGGATGAATCATGAGGCATCCTAATCAGGTTGACTAAAAATCCTTTTTAAAAATCCTTTAAATTAATTGAATCACCAGAACAGAAATTAGCGCCCTCCACCATTAGACCTAGCCTTCCTTAATCAACAATTTACCTCATATAAGTCATTCTCCCTTTCTTAAAGACTCCTCAATATGCTTTATACCTTACGTACGAGTATTTGTAATTAAACCGTCATCGTACCATTGTCGTCGTAATGTAGCGTAGGTACCGTTGTCGTGTGTCATCGGGATATTTTAAAAAACAAAAAAGAGGTCGATTAATCTTAGCCCAGAAGAAGAAGAAGATAATACCTCTTCTTGGTACCTAATAAATGAATTTTAATCTTTCACATATTTGTCAGACTTAATGAACATTTAAACCTTCTCCATCCTCCTAAAATTAAAATCAATATAGTTTCGACCTTCGTCAAGGATCAAAAGAGCAAATAACGTAAATTTGTCGTCAACTTATGCTTTATCCAATTTTCATATAAAAGAGGCTATAAAATTATAGGCATAAAAAGGTAAAACAAACAAAATAAAGACTTAAAACAGGTGAACCTCCTCCGAAATGAGTTTTTCCTTCTGTTTTTATTAGCTGTCATAAAATAAAAGGTGAGGGTGGTACTTTTTATGTTTTTTAAATAAGAATTCAAGATGCTGAAAAAAGGTTTTGTTTTTATAAAATAAAAATCCAATTTATCACCAAGTCTTTAGAACCTTTGTAATGTTTACAGGAATTTATTTAAAAAAAAAAACACACACTACAAAAATTTTAAAATTAAAACAAGCCTTTTTTTTTCTAATATTTTGACCTTTAGTTCTTGAAAAAGTACCAAAAAGTAAATAAAGTTTTAAACTTCAATATTTAGTTGAGATATAAAGAAACTAATGTCAAAGTCTTTTTCTATTAGCTGCATGGTTTCAAATTTTCCATTAAAATATTTTCAGCTTTTTTATGTGATAACCTTTAAGAAATTCCATGTAAAAAATAAGAAACAAGAAATTGCCTGAACCATTTTCAGTTGATATATATGTAAGATACCATTCATCGTAAAAATAGTAACGTCCCGCCTTCGCCTTTTATCAACGAATGAAAGCTAACCGTAATCTTGAATCTATATTTATCTTTTTGCCAGCTCAAGAAATGGCTAACATAACATCAAATTTTTAAATCTACCAGCAGGTTCCTATAAAAGAGAAAATACAAAAATGAGATATTGTATACACTCCACATCACATAATTGAGGACTCTAATTGACCAAAATATAAGCTTCAAAATTTCTATTAGCTCTTCAACACAAACAACACACAAAGCGGATTATTTTATTTTTATAGCCATGTTTCTGAAGGAAATAACGTCAGTAAAATGAGCAACCCTAAGTTCCCGGGATTTAAGTCCATAGATACTGATTGTCATGGCTCTCACTCAGTGTCAACAAAATCCACTTGATTACGGTGGATTTCGTTCCTATAAAGGTGGTTTTTGTGTGGATTTTGTTTCCTCTGAATGTGAAATGAAATCCTTTTTACACCAAAAAGAAGCTTAGTAAGAAGATTGTTATTTGATTTTCACAGAAAGCACGAGTTTATTTTTCATTTCGAAATTCAGTTTTCAAGATTTTGAAAACGGCGCGCAGTGAATAAACGCCCACGAGTCAAGTGTTTGTTCTCGAAAATCGTGTTTGTTCTCATGGATCAAATTTAAAATGGAAATAAATTTTGAATAAAATAATAGAGACAGGACTATATTAAATTTAAAACATTTTCGTATACAGAATTCGGAGATATTGGTAAAATTATTTTGTAGGTGTTGTACTGATTTTGTTAAGGCATATTATTCATTGTAAACTTTCAGATGATATGTGTGGATCAGAACCAAAACCCATTTTATCCACTTTTTTTGATTTCGAGTAAATCGAGAAAAACTTGTATCTCGTTAACGAAACATTTTTTAGTACTTTTTTAAATGCACGATTAATTCAATTAGGATTCCCTACAGTTTAAGTTCAGAAATCGTGATCTGAGGGTTTTAGTTTTACAGTTATACCCAAAACAAATATGGATAGAATGGATTTCTCTGAATTTCAGACCAAAATAAGAAAATATGGCATAAAAAAAAACTCAACTAAAAACGAGAAAACTTTATTTCCTTTTTTTTAACTACGCTTACTTTTTTGAACAAAGAAATTCAATCCTAAATGCCGAACATTTTTTTTTTCAAAAAACCGTATAAATTTTCGGATATTCCCATCTAATCTCATCCCATGGATAAAATGGTTTTTGAATTTCAAATTAATTTTAGAAATAATATTTTGAATGGATGTAATGTATTTTGATGCGAATAAAATTGTTTGGATATAATGGGTTTTGAAACTAACCTCTAATTTTGTGGTCTGATTTCTATGCCAAAAAATGTAATTAGAAACTCAAACTTGGGCGCAACGTATGTATTTGAATAATAGAATAATAGAAACAAAACCTCATACCTAAGTCATTTTTTTTTTGAAAAGTGGATATAATGGGTTTTAATTCTGATCCACACATATAAAAGTTAAAATTTTTGTCGCTTTTTTTTCATGAAAAATTTGTATTTTCAAGAAATCATTTTTGGACTTTTCACAAAATATAATAATAAAATTTAAGTAATTTTAATCAATTTGTTTCGCTTTTTTACTTGCGATACATATAGGTACTATAGGGAAAGTTGAGGATTCGAAAAAGTAATCGAAATCGAGATAACAATCAGACATGACATTAAGACACGGTGGAGAATGACACAAAAGTGGGTCCAGGAATTCTGTCTGTCCCAACACTGAACCAAATCCTTACGTAAATACAACGAAAAAATTCGTTGAGCCAACGAAAATTTAATTAATTTTTAGCCGATGAAAAATTTAATTGGCTCAACGAAATGGCTTTCATACGTTAATGAAGAACTTCATCAATCAACGAAAACTGTAGTATTTTAATGAAATTTTTCATAAAAATTTTTGAACGAGAGTTAATGAATTTTTACATCACTTTACGAAATTTTTCATCGATTAACATAAAATTTAATTAACCACGGTGATATTTTTCGTTAGTCAATGTATTTTTTGATTAATTTATGAATGAACTTTCGTTAGCTAACGAATTTTTTCGTAAATTTTATGAATATTTTAATTAAATTACGAAAAAATATTCGTTAGCTAACGAAACTTTTCGTTGCATTAATTATTTTTTTTTTAGTAGATTAAAGTATTTATTTATTGGACTTGTTAAATTAATTATTAATTTACAGTCCAAACCAAAAATTGGCGTTTCGACAAGGTTGAGCTCACTTAAGTCAACTGATGAGTCCGACTTATCGTGAGACACCTTGTCAATACGCAAATATTTTTTATATTCAGCTCAACTTACATAGATTTTTAAACAAAAACCTAATGTGAACTATACAAAGCAAGATTAAATTTTTAATCATTAAAACAGAAATGCACCCAAGTCTAGGTTTTGTTTTTGTAAGGCCACGATTTTTTTCGTTAACTGATGTATTTTTTAATAAGCCAATGTAATTATTTCATTAGTATATGAAGAATTTTCATAAGCTTATGAAGATTTTCGTTAGTTAATGTTGAATTTCATAAGTTAATGAATTTTTTCGTTACTTAATTAAAACTTTGATAAAGTAAGGAAAAAATTCTTATTTTTATTCTTTAAAATGAGTATGAAATTTTTCGTTAATTGATGAATCTTTTCATTGAATTGGATTTTTTGGCACTAAAAAGGGAGAAAAAGTGTATGAAACGTTTTCATTAATTGATGAAGGTTTTCATATTACTAAAAATTACATATTTTCGTTGAGCCAACGAAAGTTTCGTTGGGCCAACGAAAATGTAGTGCATGAAACGATTTTCGTAATTTTACGAAATTTATTATTTTCAGTGAAGATAAGACCCAACTCTTGAAATAAAAAAAGTATTTTTTGAACCGTTACTTATGGTACCTACCTGCCACAGAACGGTTTTTTTTTTTTTTTTCTGAATACCAACTTGATTTCAATAAAAAAATTTATACAAAAGTTTTTAAGTATTCGTAACCTAATATCAAAATTTTAGAAAATTAACGGCTCTAACCAGGGTTCGAACCTCGGTCATGAAAATTTGGAGCAAATTTGAAAAAAAAGTGGAGCAAATGCAAAATTTCCGGAGTAGATTTGAAACAAAAAAAAAATCTTTACCTTTTAGGAACTTTTTTTTAATCAAAAATAATTAAGTCTAAAATTAAAGTCAATTCAATTCATAAAAAAGAACTATTTTGTGATAAATTCACCTTGGACCAATTTATATTGTTTTATTAGCCTCATTAATGCAAGTGGTGGTTCAAAAATGTGTTTGCAACTCTAAAATAAATACAATTTCGATTTAAAACATTCCAATCTGGTTAGCAAAGTTAGTTCAGGAAGCAATTTTTCTGTGTGGAAAAAGTGGAGTTAAACCTGAAAAATTCGGAGCGTTGGAGTAGATTATTTTTTCCCCTCAAAAGTGGAGCAAGTTTGCTCCGATCGGAGCAAGGTTTTAACCCTGGCTCTAACGATTTTCAATTATTTTTTTTTTTTTTTAAATTCCTTTTCATACAAGAAATTAGATGGCATACTTCTTTTTGTGATCAAAAGAATTAAGAACCGAGTTTTATTAATTATAAAAACAGATTTTATATATTTTTTTGCATTATCTGAAATATGCTTTAATAAAATCAAATTATAATTTTCTCTATTTTTTTTTTTATAAAAACCTTTACCATAAGAGCAAGTACGTGCGACTCGTGTATTTTATTATTTATTTTATTTAGCTTAAAACATTGTAAATTATGACATTACCATGTAAAATTGTCGTCCGTAAACCGATTTTATAGAAAACTAATTCAATTTCAAGGAAAGTTTTAATTTTTTTTAATACCTAAACAACTTTTCAAAAACAGAAGCTTGAATGTTTTTGAAATTTTGGTTTTGTTTTAGGTAATATTATATTTTAAATTTTTGCTTGGCATTTTTTTTTTGTCAGACATTGAAAATACAGACTCGGAGTGTATTTCTTTTGTAAATTCAACCACTCATTGGCTCTATTCGTAGTACTCAGTATTGATCTATAGTAATTTGTTTCTGTTTTTTTTTTTTAACACCGACTACGACCTTTTTTTTGGTGTTCAAAAATCCGTGATAGCAAATAATGTTATCCTCAAAAAATGTAAAAAAAAAAATAAACACATTCAGCACCTGCTTATACCAACATCAGAAAAGCCCAAAGGCGGCAATAAGATTCCAACATCTCAAAATAAGGTGCGAGAAAACATCAAAATATGTAATTTAATCAAAATGCGACAAAAGTCGTCTCGTGCTCGTGACAATGAAAGTCATTTCAACCCCCAAAGATAGATAAGGTTATACTTTACTATACTTTGGGTTAAGTCGTCCGGATGTTGATTTGACTTGATTTCCGTCTTATTCTAAGTGGGCCGTGAATGAGTTCTCTTTTCATGGGTAGTCCTCTAAGTCCTAAGTTGCAAAGGTGGTATCCCAAACGGAACATATATTTCCTTTTAAACTCGTTTCTTGGAACTTGTCCTTGTTTGTTGTTGCGGATATGAACCGCGTGATGGTGCGTTAAAGCTTCACATAGTTGTGTTGTCTTCATGTAATGTCCTTTTTTTTTTTTTCTCCGAAATAAATGTTGATGTGATGTGCTTTGCTTCTTGAATAAGAAGATGGTGGCGCAACAGTAGTTATTAATGAATATTAACAATTTAATATGAAAAGAAAGTAAATTCGCATAACATGGCACTTTTAGAGCTTTGTTTGAAATTTATAAAATGTAGGAGTTCGTTGGAGCGAATTTCCGTTCGAGCTAAAAGAGGTGTCATTATGACATGGTTTTGGCTGCGGGACACGCATTGTTTTTTTGCATATTATAATTTATTTGTTCGCAAGACAAAAGGTGTTCTGGCTGGCAGACGAAGAAGCAAATTAATAGAAACCATTTACATTTTCAATATAACTACAGAGCTCTGTTAGCTTAGCTACCCTTATTGACACGTGACAGACTTTCAACGAAAGTCCCCCCCTCTAGAATGTTTCTAATTAAAGACTACGACATGGTAAAAATGTAAGCGGCAAAACGAGCCGCAGCGGCGACGAAGTAAGTGGCTATAAGTGGGGGTGTATTTTGGTTTGATCCTTACGTTAGAGAGAATTTAAACTTTTTAAAATGGTGTAAATAAGTATAATTTGGGGTAGTTAAATGTTTAAATGGGACCAAATGGTGGGGATATAAAATTAGCCATTCCCATTACCATTTTTGTTTGTTTATTTTTGAGGTGGTTTGTTTTTGAAAGAAGCCGTATTTTTATTGAAATTATTACTTGGTAATAGAATTTTTAAGTTTTCGTCTAGAATAGTCGATAAGAGCATTTTATGTGATGTCGAAAATTGTATCACCTTAAATTTTTCAATTAAAATATGAGTTTAAAATAATTTTAGGGACCAGCTTACAGCTAAGTTTAATTGACTACGTGGCATTTTACCGAGACTAGTGATGGGAACTATCGAATGATTTGAACTATCGATAGTTTGTAACTGAATGATTTGAACTATCGAATAGTTCATTCATTTATTCATTTGAATAAAAACTATAGAATGAAACTATCGAATAAAAACTATCGTACTAAAAACTTTTCAAATGAAAAAAAAACTTTCGTTTAAGAAAACTATTTGAATGAAAAAACAATCGTATAAAAAACTATTACAATGAAAAAACTATCGTTTAAGAAAACTATTCAAATGAAAAAACTATCGTTTAAGAAAATTATTTGAATGAAAAAACTATCGTATAAAAAAAACTATTTGAATGAAAATGGTAACTAAACTATTCGAATGAAAAAACTATCGAATGAAAAACTATTCGAATGAAAATAGTAACTTAATGAATGAATGAATGAATGATTTAAAACTATCGAATGAATGAATATTTTACAACTATCGATAGTTTGATAGTTTTTATTCGATAGTTCCCATCACTAACCCAGACCTTGCGACCTTTAACATTCTTTAAAACCAACCACCTGTGGCGTATATGAGTGTGAATTATATGAAACAGGAAATAAAATATAATAAATTTACTTGCTTGCTTTGCACACCAGGACATGACATATAGCATAGACAAAAAATGTTCTCGGAAGTAAGTAAGTTGCGTCTCTAGGGGTGTAATTCATTTTTTTAATGCACTTAAAAACTCATGAAGCGCTTATGAGAATTTTGCTATTGTTGTTGTTTTCCTAAAACACTCTTCCTTCAGGAGGGCGGTAAAGTTGAGTTTTGGTCATATGAATCAATAAAAGTAATTGTTTTTATTCCTCTTGAAATAATAAAAAAAGGAACATACTTGGGCATCTGAACGAGGGATAGTTTGTTTAACTGTTTTTCCAAAGAGAAGATAATATAATATTTATTTTTGCAGCAAACTTCTATTGGCAAGGGAATTTGAAGAAGAAAAATGTTTCCTTTGACAAACTAAAACATGAGAATGTAAAATATGAAAAATGAAACAAGTGGTTGCTTTCACAGAAGTTGTTTCGACAAACGAACCTTTTTTTAAAAATGAATTGAATTTTGAATTATATAAAATTTATTAAACTATAAAATATTACTTTAAATTTGAATTAATGTATTTGTTTAAAAAATTAACTATTGTGAACTAAAAATAATTGGTATAAAATTCAAACTTCCCGCCCATCCGGCCATATTTTATTTCAAATTCAAAAAAAAGAAGAAGAAGAAGAAGAAAAGGAATAAGAAAATAAAATCATTCCACACGAAGTAACCGCACAATACGCACCGTCTTTTTATTTAAAAACGTTCTCGTTATTTTTATCTTTTTTTTAAACTTTTATTTTCGAGCTCAAGTAAGAGCTAATCTACAAAAAAGCTTGTAGAAATTTCATGGCGTCCGAGCAGGGACAAATTAAAACTAATAGTTTGTTCCAATTTTAAATTAATTCGCGAAGTGATACGTATACTGTATACATATATATATACTTTATAAACTAACTCTTAAAAGTATACACGACGCGAGTGAATTTATTAAAAAATAATTTAAATTAATTAAATCAATTTAATTCGGTGGATTCCAAAAAGTCGTGCGTGAGTGCTATTAAAATCCCTCAAAAACCACCCCCATTGCTGCAAAAATCGCCTAAGCTAAAGGCAACAACAAGCACCAGCAAAAAGAGGAGCTCCAAAGTCACCCCAATGTCAGCGGACAAAAGCCCAAGGGAAGTCGACACAGAAACTGAGGTATACACAAAAACTGAAAGTTCTTAAATTTAAATTATTGCAAACAATTGCAACAACTTTGTTTAATAATTTATTAAAAATTTAATTGATTAAATTAATTGCAAAAAATTGCAACATTGTTGTTTTAATAATTAAAACAACAACAAAACTTTCAGTTTTTGTCATCTTTGCTATATACACATATATACACATACATATATTTGGTGAAACAAACAAAGTGCGGTTTTATTTTTATTTTATTTAAAAATTTTTATTGCAATATCTTATATTATAAAAACAAAGTGATAATTAAAACTAATAGTTCACTATACAATATCAATTTAATTAATTAAAGACCAAATTCAATTATTGGTTTTTCGATCTGCTGTTGCGCCGCCGCCGCTGTCACCGACCGTCGTACTTCGATATTTTTTTTGCGTAAACACACCGACATTCACGTTTTGGGAATTAAATCAGAACTTTACGTTCTTGAAAAAAATATTCGCGAGTTGTTATATAAACTATAATTTCCGAATTATTAATTATATTTAGCCCTGATTTTTCAATCGTCAGTTAGACTATCAGATGAATAAAAACTGCCAAATGTCAATATAAAAAAAACTTTTATTCCTAGGAATAAGCTCTATCTGAGGTTTATCTGACTATTGAAAAATTGGCCCTTAATTAAACAATTTAGCAAAATAATTAAACTCGTGTAAAGTGAAATCTGAAATTTGTTTACAATTTGTTTTGACATTTCACTCGTTTGACAGTTCGTTAAGTTGGTACTCTCTCTCTTTCGTTAAGCTCTCAGCTGTCAACAGTGGTCGTGTTCAGTGACACGAAATAATTTACAAATTTATTATTCGAAGAGTGTGTTTAGCAAAATATTTATAAAAAATATTTTATTTTTTTTCTCGTTTCAAACAATTTCATTTGAATTAAATAACTTTCGGCAATTTGCACACAAATAGTTTTTTGAAATTAATTTTCTTTTTCGAGGAATTTCGTATAGAAATAAACTAATTTTCTAACGATTTTCCAATTTCTAAAATTCAAAAACTGAAGTGCAATTGAATAGTTTGGATAAACTAATTCCAAATAATAAATTATTTTTCGAAAGTTACTAAATAAAATAAATTTAATACAATGACGGGCAAGAAACGGCAAGCATCACCAAAAAAGAATGCAGATCTTGAAAATTTAATTCATCAGCGATTGCAAATTAAAAACAATATTATTCGAATTAAAACGGGTCTAGAAGAAAAAACTTTATCGTTTAATCCAATCGAATTAGAATGTCGATTAGATATTTTAAATTCATATATTGACGAATTAATGAATTGTCAGTCGGAAATAGAATCCATTGATCGAAATGATGATTCCCGCGGTGAATTGGAAGACATTTGTGTTGGTGCAAAAGCACTTCTTATTTCACATGTCAATAAAAGACGAAAGTCGAGTGCAATTGACTATTCCTTTAGCAACCCACACCATTCACGACTTCCAAAAATGTCTTTACCTAAATTCAGCGGAAAGTACTCAGAGTATAAAAATTTTATCAGCCTTTTCGAAAGTTTAGTGGACAATGATCCAATGCTTCCGGATATTGAAAAGTTCAATCATTTAATTTCCTGTTTATCAGGTGCAGCTTTAGGAACAGTTAAGGCTTTCCAAATTACAGAACAAAACTATCCGAAAGCATTAGCGAGTTTAAAGAAAGTCTACGATAATAATTGTTTAATCTTTTTCGACAATGTTTCAACACTTTTCGAATTGAAAGAAATTTCCAAACCATCCGCGTCTTCATTGAGAAGCATGATCGATACGGTTTCTGCAATTTATGATTCGCTTCTTTCATTGGGAGATGAAAAGAATATAACAAACGCGATCATTATACACTTAGTTATGTCAAAGGTGGATGCAATCACAAAGTCAAAATGGGAAGAACAATTAGATTTCAACACTCTTCCTTTATGGAAAGATTGTGAAGAAGCTCTTAATAAAAGATATCAGCATCTTTCTGCTGAAGAAGCTTCAAGTTCAAAATTCAAGTCTTCCGATAAGCAATCTAAACCTAATCAAGATTCAAGTCGTTTTAAAAATCAAAGATCTTCATTTGCTTGTGTAAACTCGCAACAAAATAAATCCAAATGCATATATTGCAAATCAAACGACCATTATATAACTACGTGTCAAAATTTTACTTTATTGCCTGTCCAGCAAAGATTCGAATATGCTAAAGGTGTTCCAATTTGCATTAACTGCCTTCGAAAAGGACACACAGTTTCAAAATGCAAAATGAGTCGATGCAGCGTTTGCAATCGATCTCATCATACATTACTGCACCAGTACGAATCAACTTTTACTAGTTCACCGACACAAGCATCAACAAGTTTTCAAGCTATGCATGCCTCTGTTTCGAGTGATAAAGTTATTCTTGCCACTGCAATCGTGCAAATAAAGGGCAGTTCTGGAGAATATATGCCAGCTCGAGCATTACTTGATTCTGGCTCTCAATTAAACTTTATTACAGAAGAATTAGCCCAAAGATTAAAACTTCGAAAAGAAGAAAAACCTCTGAATCTGCTTGGCATTGGAAGGGCAAGTACTACAGTAAATAAAAAAGTACATGCTGAAGTAAAATCAAGACTTAATGATCATTCGTTTTCTGCTGATTATTGGGTAATGAACTCAATATCCTCGTACCAGCCGGATCAAGCAATAAATACTTTGGATTGGAATATTCCTTCCAACATTCAACTAGCTGATCCGTATTTCAATAAGCCACAAAAAATTGACCTACTTATTGGAGCAGACACATTTTTTGAATTGTTGTCTGTTGGTCAAATTAAACAAGGTCCCGAATTTCCAACTATTCAAAAAACACTTCTTGGTTGGATAATATCTGGGAAATACCCCAAGGGTACAAATAAAAATACCAAGCATTGCAATCTGGTATGTCAGTCTGAAGATTTATCAGATTTAGACGAAAAGATACCAAAGCTTTGGTTATTGGAAGAAATTCCTGGAGAAACGAAAAAATATTTCACTCCAGAACAACAATTGTGTGAAAAGCACTTTGTTGAAAATACAAAACTTTTGCCGACAGGTCGTTTTGAGGTAAAACTTCCATTCAAATTATCCTCAAACTCGCTGGGAGCATCATTCGAAACTGCCAAACGCAGATTTCTCGCACTTGAGCGAAAGCTATCCAAAGATAGCATTTTGAGAGGCATGTATATGGATTTCATGAAAGAATACATTGCGTTGGGTCATATGTCACCAACAAATAATGAAATCCCAAAGGGCCCGCACTATTTCATTCCACATCAGTGTGTTTTGCGACCGCAGAGCACAAGTACAAAGTTGAGAGTTGTTTTCGACGCCTCAAGTCGAACATCTACTCAACTATCACTGAATGACACCTTGATGGTTGGGCCAACCATTCAAGAGGAGCTATTTTCGACGTTGCTCCGTTTTCGTACACATAAATATGCCATTACGGCTGATATTACGAAAATGTACCGGCAAGTTCTTGTTGCTGAAGAGCACACGAAATACCAGCTCATAGTGTGGAGGCAGCATCAGTCACAACCACTGCAAATCTTTCGATTAAACACTGTAACGTATGGTACGTCTCCGGCGCCATTTTTAGCGATACGGTGTTTAAAGATGTTGGGCGATGCTAACGAGTCTTCTTTCCCTACGGGGTCAGATGTTATTCGAAGAGATTTTTACGTTGATGATCTCTTAACTGGTGCCGATAATCTCGAAACACTTAAAATAATGAAATTCGAGATTCAAGAAATCCTTACAAAAGGAGGGTTTCAATTAGCCAAATGGTTCTCAAATCATCCAGAGTATCTAAATACTGAGAGTTCTGAAAAATCAATAAATTTTAATGATTCAGACTACACAAAAACTCTGGGAATTTGTTGGCACCCTAAAGAAGATACATTTAGCTTCAATTTAGACAATAATTTCCATGATCTACGAGCTACTAAGAGAAACATACTATCAGTTTCCGCTCGTCTTTTCGATCCTCTTGGTTTGTTATGCCCCATATTAACCAAAGCAAAAATCTTATTACAAGAGCTTTGGATAGCAAAAATTGATTGGGATGAGTCGATTCCATTGCGCCTTGATACCAGTTGGCAAAATTTTAAAGCTAATTTATCTCAACTTGGCGAGATAAAACTACCAAGATTTGTCGAAACTCATTCGAACGCAAAAATTCAAGTTCATGGGTTTGCCGATGCTTCGACGAGAGCTTACGGTTGTTGTATTTACATCCGAAGCCAAAGCACGGCCGGTATCAAGTCGACGCTATTAACTGCAAAGTCTAGGGTGGCCCCTTTGAAAACAAAATCGATCCCTCGATTAGAACTTTGCGCAGCGCATACTCTTGCTAAGTTATGGACAAGAGTAGAGGCAATGTTGAGTCTTGACGTTGAACAAGTTATTTTTTGGACCGATTCCGAAATAACTTTGCATTGGATAAAAACACATCCATCTACGCTTACAACTTTTGTAGCAAATCGAGTGTCCGACATCCAAGAGTGGACACAAAAAGTATCATGGAGACATGTACCAACAAAACAAAATCCAGCAGACATTCTGTCAAGAGGCTGTAATGTTGAAGAAATCAATGCGTCAATATGGTTCAAAGGTCCACAGTTCTTATTGAACGAACAATCATCGTGGCCGGTCAATTCGCATTTTGAGTTGTCTCCAGAAGATGAAGCCTTAGAAAAACGTAAAACAAATATGGTTCTACTAGCAGTAGAAAAACCTCGAACTAAATTTCTAGATTTTATAGAAGAAAAATCCTCATATACCGACCTTATAACTACGTTTGCTTACATAATGCGATTCTTTAAAATATCAAAAAACAAAACAGATAAAATATTGGAAGAATTGCCAACGGCAAAAGAGAGAAACTTGGCGTTTCTAAGAATAGTTGAAATCGTCCAAAGTTATGAATTTCCAGAAGAAATTGAAAAACTTCGTAGGAATATAACTCTTCAAAATAGTATTCAAAAACTTAATCCGTTTATTCATGAGTTTCAAGACAACGAATTTTCATTTTCGCTGATTCGTGTAGGTGGTCGTCTTTTGAACGCCCCAATTGAATATGATGCAAAATTCCCACTTTTGTTAACGAAAAATTCACCATTTGTAAAAACGTACTTAACGTATTTGCACCGAAAAAATTGCCATGCTGGACCTCAAGCTATGGTGGCATTGCTTCGAGAAAAGATTTGGCTAATAAATGCCAAAGAAGCTTGCCAAAAGGTTGTGCGACAATGTATCAATTGTTTTAAGTACAAACCGAAATTACTTACCCAAATCATGGGTAATCTACCTGCGGATCGATTGCGAGCGCAACGACCGTTTTTAGTATGTGGAGTAGATTTCTGTGGCCCGGTAAATACCACTCTTAAAATTCGTGGCCGGCCGCCGAATAAAACTTATATTTGCGTTTTTGTTTGTTTCGCCTCCAAAGCTGTACATATTGAATTAGCTTCTAATTTGTCGTCTGAATGTTTTATTCTCGCCCTCAAAAGGTTTATCTGTCGCCGAGGGATTCCGAAGACGATGTATTGCGACAACGGGACGAACTTCGTCGGAGCTCAGACGATCCTGAGGGAAATTCGAGAGCAGATGGAAGAAGGCGCAGAAGCTGTTCAACGGTACGCAGCAGAGGAAGGCTTCAGCTTCGCCTTGATACCGCCCAGGGCACCGCATTTCGGAGGTCTATGGGAGGCGGCGGTCAAAGCGGCGAAAACGCTGTTACAGCGTACCGTGGCCAACGCACTCCTCACAACCGAAGAGCTGCTCACCGTGGTGATCGAGGTAGAGGCAATCCTCAATTCAAGGCCAATCGGGCCGCTAAGCGCCGACCCCAACGACGGAGAAGCCCTAACCCCAGCGCATCTTCTAATCGGCAGCAGCTTACGATCGCTGCCCCCAGAACCAGTTCCGGAACGGCAAACGGGCTGCTTGAGAAGATGGCAGCTTCTATGCTGGCTCAAGCAGCAGTTCTGGCTGAAGTGGTCCAAGGAGTATCTGCTTGGCCTACAAGCGCGATCCAAGTGGGTACTGGAGCAGCCCAATCTCGTCGTGGGCAAACTCGTCCTTATCCACGAGGACAACTCACCACCTCAACGGTGGAAAACAGGACGAGTTATAGGGGTCGTCGAAGGGCAGGACGGCAAGGTCAGGGTCGCCGACGTCAAAACGTCCAACGGCGTGCTTAGACGCCCAATCGTTAAACTGGCCCCCCTTCCCGATGAAGACTCTTGAAGACTACAGCCTTTCAACGTGGCCGGTGTTTCGACAAACGAACCTTTTTTTAAAAATGAATTGAATTTTGAATTATATAAAATTTATTAAACTATAAAATATTACTTTAAATTTGAATTAATGTATTTGTTTAAAAAATTAACTATTGTGAACTAAAAATAATTGGTATAAAATTCAAACTTCCCGCCCATCCGGCCATATTTTATTTCAAATTCAAAAAAAAGAAGAAGAAGAAAAGGAATAAGAAAATAAAATCATTCCACACGAAGTAACCGCACAATACGCACCGTCTTTTTATTTAAAAACGTTCTCGTTATTTTTATCTTTTTTTTAAACTTTTATTTTCGAGCTCAAGTAAGAGCTAATCTACAAAAAAGCTTGTAGAAATTTCAGAAGTTAAGTAAAGTTTCAAAGAAATTCCGATAATGATGAATAAGTTATACATTGTACATACATCGTTTACATTTACATACCTTAGTTTACTTGTTTTGAAATAGAATTCATTTTTGAAATATAGATCCTTGCAGTTTTAGTAAGACTACACAAGTCATTTTGAACATTGAAAAAACACCCACAATTTTTCACTAGAAAATACAAAAATTACATATAAAAGGATTTTTTTTTTGAATTTTAATAATAAACATCTTTGGATAGTACCAATTCAATTGTTTTTCTTTTATGATTCCATCAACAGCAGAATTGTTTTCTTTTGCGAAATTTTCGAACACTTAAAAAAAAAAACAATATTTGATATTTAATTTTTGTATAACCTGTTGCTTGAGTTAAAAAATAAAATTTTGAATCAGCAAGTATTTAATGAGTTTATAAAAGGAGAGTGAAATAATCAAGTCATCCAAAGTTGACAAGAAAAACTTTTATTTATTCAAAGTTTGTTCAGAATTGTGAAGGGTTTTGAGTCGCTCCAGAAATTTCTTATAGTCTAAGAGCCCGGTCGATTTGTATGTCATGAACGCCCGGACAAATCTTATAAAATAAATGTTTCTTCATGAATTTAAGTTCCTGAAAAGTCAACGGTTCGGCGAATAATACTGCCAAAAGATGAAAGCACATTTTTTTTGAATAGTTTTAGTTTTAGACCAATAAAATCTGAAGCTGTCAACCAAATTCAATAAAATTTTTAGAACCGATTTAAAATAATATATAGTACATACTAGCTGACCCGGCAGACTTCGTTCCGCCATTTTTTGTATTTATTTCTAATTTTCGACTCTGTAATTAGTTAATTTTCAAATGAAAAAGAGGATCAAAACTTGAAGAATTCATAAAATGAGTTTAAGAATGTTAACTTTAAAACTTTAAGAAAAATGGCCTATGCAAAATACTTATGCATGCGCATGATTAAAACCTATATTTCCTATAAATTTGAGATTTTTTGCAGACTTTTAAAAATTCCAAAAAAATAAAAGACTACTCAAAAATGTATCTAAAAATTAGGTTGTTTTTCAAAAATTTTTATTTCAAAATACAGGGCCTATGAAAAAAATCCGTTTTAGACCCCTAATTTTGTTTTTAAATATCTTTCTCATGGTGTAACTCAAATTTCTGTGCAAAATTTTGCGTACCTGTAATTAGTCTTTTTTTCGAAGGTCTATGACTGCAAAAAAACCTTCACAACTTGGTTTTGAATTTTTTTTGAATTTTTTCAATGCCTTTTTTAACTATTGAATAAATTTGTCTATCATTTAAAAAAAAGTCAACTCTTTACGACTTACCGTTTAGAAAATAGCCTCTTTTTTCAATGTCTTGTTACCACTATTTACCCTATAAAATCTTAAATTTTTTTTGCCTCGAACCTTCTCCTCTTATGCCTCTTTGATTTAAAAAAAAAAAATAAGAAAATAAGTCAGTCGTTGTGGCCGGTTAGCGAACGTACACAAAACCAAACTTTAATATATATAATAGACTAGCTGACCCGGCGGACTTCGTTCCGCCATTTCTTGTATTTATTTCCAATTTTCGAGTTTGTAATGAACAAAAAAAAGGGGATTAAAACTTTAAAAGTTCGTAAAATGAGTCTAAAAATATTCACTTTTAAACTTTTAGCAAAAAGTAGCCTAAGTAAAATGCTCACTACATGCACTACAATGCTGCACCACACAAAATTTCACAATGCAAAGTTATTAACTCTTTCAAACGTTTTTTCCGTAAATATTTCAATACGGCTTTTTACGGCACTTTAAAAAATCAGCGTTTTGCAAATCCACCCTATTATCAATATCGCACTTTAACGGCTCTTTATAAATTTGAATAATGTGTATGCTATTTAGCCTGCCCTTTCTTACGCCCATTTTTACTCGACTTTAGAAAATATTTTGATCTCTCTTTTTGGTACCTACATATAGTTAAATTTTTTCGTAAAGCATGTGCGAGTCAGCGGAAATATGCTACCCCATAATGTGCATGAGCGTGGTTCGCTCAACTGGTTCGCTCGGCAAGCTATTCCTACGCTAAGAAAAGCATGGCGCTATGTGAATTTCTCAAAATTGATTGTAAGCAACATGGATGCAATGGAGAGAATCAATTTAATTGTCTCTTAATAAAAACAAAAAAAAACATATACTTTATTTTCTCATGCTATAAATCAATTTTTTCGATGACAACCTATAATAAATTTTAGATCATGTGAAAACCTATTATTTCACCTTTCACATGACGTTTTAATGATATTTCTACGATGCCTACAAAAAAAGTAAGAATTTTTTAAAGCCAACCATATCAAAAGTTCAAACTGAGATTACGGTACTTCCCACACTGGTCACCACCACTGGTGGCTGGTCATGATCAACCGATCTCCACAGGTGTTTTTAGGTATTTCTCAAGTTTTTAATTTAACATTAAAAGATGTGACGTGTTGAAAAATAGAACTTTATTTTACCGTTATTCAAGATTGTGTTTACATTTTGATACAAATATACAATTATAGTCTTGCTTATTATCTATCTACACAGTAAATTTCATTCATTTATATGTTGAAGAAAAAAAGATAAAAATAAAAAACAGTTAAAAACGGCCAAAAAAATAGGAACAAAAAAACTTGTTTTTCCCGTTATTCGGTCAAAAATCATTTTAAAAATTCAATTATTTGCACATGCATGCGCATAATTAAAACCCAAATGTCCTATTAATTAAAAATTTTTCGCAGTTTTTTAAAAATTCCTTGTTTTTTTTCAAAAATTCATATTTAAAAGTACAGGGTCTATGAAAAAAATCCGTATGAGACGCCTATTTTTTTTTTAGTATCTTTCTAATGGTGTAATTCTGTACAAAATTTTGCCTATCTGTAATTAATCTTTTGTCGAAGGTATATCACATGTTTTGACTGCAAAAAACCCTTAACAACTTAATTTTGAAATTTTTTAGAATTTTTTCATTACCTTTTCCAAACTAACAATAAATGTATCTATCAATTTAAAAAAATCAGATCTCTAAAACTTACCGTTTAGAAAATAGCCTCTTTTTTCAATGTACTGTTACCCCTCTTTTATTTAAAAAAAAATTAAAGAAAATCAGACAACCGGTTTGGCCGGTTAGCGAACGTACACAAAACCAAACTTTAATTTACTATATATAAGAATATCACATCAGCCACCCATACAGTAGGCCCCAGTGTGCACCAGTGTATGAAGTTAGCAAAATAGTGAACTGAATAATATCATTAACATTACCATCATTAATGGCATCACGAAGTTGAAATTAGGTACTCCTCAGAATTGAACTTCTTTTGATCAAAAAAAAATAGAATTTAATCTTTCTTTTTTTGCATACATACCTAAATACATATCCACAGCATAACATAACAAAATCTGATTAAATTCATATTTGCGAACTATTAACATGTGCGCAAATGTTGTCAAAATCAGGCCTTAAACGATAATAATTATTTTGAAAGCCTGTCTAATAAATTTGTTTACAAATTAAGCTTAGTTTTTTTTTTTGTTTTAAGTGAGAGTGTTTTTTTACTCGTACAAATTGACAGCTATGTAAAGATGCGAGAAAAGGTATTATTTTTTTTGTATACAAACCATCTACACATTAATACCTTTCAAACAAAAAAAAAATTACCAAAATCGGACCAGCCAAACGCGAGTTTATCGGCCACACACACTAAATGAACTCATTTTTATATATAAGATTATTACAATACATTTCCGCCCACCGACACACCGACACAAAAAAGGCATCTACAATCTACATATCAAATTAGATAAAAGTAACTTTTGCGGACTACGTAAGTTTGATTTTTTGAATTATGGGCTGAATTATACATCAATTTTAGATTTGCGGATTTTTATTTAAATGCAAACTAAAAGAGAAAGTTACTAGCTTTACAAAAAGGTATAGCACGTCATTGTGGTGGCAACCTATGATTTTTAATAATTTATTCGATGAATTTTCCATTCGATGAATTGCTTTCGACGAATTGTTATTCGAGGAATTGTCATTCGAGGAACTGTTATTCGAAGAATTTTCATTCAATGGCCATATACTTTTGTAAAGCGAGCAACTTTTAGTTTTATTTTGAAATTAAATAAAAATGTTTTAAGAATTTTTTTTTTCAAACTAAAAATGTTGAAAATATTTCTAAGTCCAAAAATATAAAAAATTATTCTAAGTCCTAATATGTGAAAAATTTTATTAAGTCGTGAAATATGAAATAGAAATTTTTTTCATATTTTTGGACTAAGAAATTTTTTTTCGGGACTTAGGGCCAATTTTTCAATAGTCAGTTAAACAGTCAGTTAGTACTTATTCCTAAGGATAGAGAAAAAATCAATTTTTCAACAAGCAGATATAGCTTATTCCTAAGAATAAAACTATCTGCTTCTTTCAGAGACGAATAAAAATTATTCTAAGGAATAATCCAAACAAAAATATTGTGTCAGTTGTCAAAGCTGTTTTGAAAAAATTTTGAAAAAGTACAGTGGAACACAAGAAAACAAAAACAATCATGAATAAAAATGACGTTTAATTTTAAATATTTTTCAATTTGACAATTTTTTTTTGTTATTCTGTAGAATAAATTATTCTTGATTGAAAAATTCAATGTTTTTATCTGACTGTTTATGAGCCTAATAACTTTGTTCGTCGAACAGTTAACTGACTGTTTATTAGAAGATTGAAAAATTGGCTCTTAGAAAAATTTTTCATATTTCAGGACTTAGAAAAATTTTCACATTTAGGACTTAGAAAAATTTTTAAATTTTGAAATTTTTTTAAATTCCCTAAAACATTTTTATTTAAATGCAAACTAAAAGAGAAAGTTACTAGCTTTACAAAAAGGTATGGCATGTCATTGTGGTGGCAACCAATAATTTTTAGTAATTTATTCGATGAATTTGTCATTCGATGAATTGTGACTCGATAAATTGTTTTCGACGAATTGTCATTCGAGGAATTGTCATTCGAAGAATTTTCATTCGAAGAATTTGCGGAAAATGCATCCAAACTCATCGTAAAATAAAAGAAAATGAACACTAAATCAACCACGTAAAACAAATAATTAAGTGTTTTCTTAAAAAAAAGTTGTTTTGTTTTTTTTTTTTTTTATTAATTTCTCGAAAACGACAATACATTTTTGCATCGGGTTTTCTTTGCTTCCTTAAAAACGAATGTTAAAATTTATCTTTGAAAACAAAATTAGCTTTTAATTATATAAAATTTTGAAAAAAATTAGTTTGAAATTTTTGTTTTAGTTTTTTTTTTTTCAAAATTTTGTGTTTGAAAAAAAAAATTTGGAAAAAAGGTTTAATAAAACGGTTTTATTTAAATGCAAAATTAGAGTAAAAGTTACTAGCTTTACAAAAAGATATGTCACGATATTGTGGTGGCAACCTATGATTTTTAATAATTTATTCGATGAATTTGTCATTCGATGAATTGTCATTCGATAAATTGTTATTCGATGAATTGTTATTCGACGAACTGTCATTCGACGAATTGTTGTTCGGTGAATTGTTTTTTCGATCAATTGTGTTCGATGAATTGCCATTCGATGAATTGTTATTCGATGAATTGTTATTCGACGAATTGTCATTCGAAGAATTGTTGTTCGGTGAATTGTTTTTTCGATCAATTGTGTTCGATGAATTGTAATTCGACGAATTGTTTTCGATAAATTTACCGGTGACCCAATTTTAAGCTATGGGGTGAGTTTTTAATGGTACCAAATTGTTCATCTCAATTTTCGGCAAAACTGCAAGTTCTATTGAACAAAATCAAATGACAAAGTTGTAAGTAGTACAACTTTTATATTAAAAAATTTTTTCACCTAACCTCAAAATTTATGTGAAAAATTCACAAGCCACAAGACTGTTAGTGTTTTTTAGTGCTCTGAGTATGTTAAAATGTACATTTTAGTGCTCTGAGTGTTAAAATGTACATTTGATGTCATGTTGTGTTTAAGTTAAGTATGTTTTTGGCTAAACAGTAATGAAGAATTGTTGTTTAAAGTGTTAAATTTGTGTTTTAATTATAAATATTGCAAAATCTCAGTACATTTTTTCAAAAATCGATTTTTCTGCATTATGTACAGCTTGGGGAGCATTCGTACATTTAAACATGGGGCACGTTCGTACGCATACGTATGCCCACCAGTAAATTTTCTTGAGCAGATAACAATCAAAACACGGAGTTACAGTTTTATTGAAATGAAATTTAAACCTCTATAATAAGTTTTTCGCATTTTATAGTAAATTAAGGTTGGTATTTTTATATATGTAAATAATAATTTGTTTCAGAATCGTCGAATCGCGAAAAATTGAGTTTTTTATTTGTTTTTGTTTTTTTCTGAGTCAAGTTCAATTAATTAATAAATTAATAAGTAATTAAATGTTTTAAAACTCAAATTTGGCATTTGACAAATCAAAAGTTAGTCAAATTAACGTTTTAAATATCCTGTACGAAGGTACCCCACGGGTGGGGAGGATTCGTTCAAAAATCTAATCCCAGTAAAATGGCTATAACTATTTAAGCCTTTGACTTAGAAGTGTCAAATTTTTTTGTAAAGTGTAATAATATACATATTACAAATAAAGTCCATTTTCTCGAAGCTGAAGTGAGTAAATAAATAACTAAAAATAAATAAGTAAAAACTGTACGAAGGGTGACCACTTCCCCCTACATAATGACTGCAAAAAATTTTCGAACTCAAGCTTTTCTTCATTTTTTTGCATTTTCTGAGAACATTTATTTGTTATGTATGTATGTATATGTGTTTACAACATCAGAAAGTATACAGATTTCAACGAACGAATTGTGACACGAGAATTTTCGATTGAAAATAAGGGTGTTTTTTTTTTTTTTTTATTTATCTAAAGTCAAAATAAGGTGATAAAACAAACATTTTAAATCAAATAAATTACAGTAGAATTTGGGACGTTTTCACCAAATTTCGTACAAAAAATTGGTTTTTTTGTTGAAAAAAATATAAAAATAAAAAAAAAAACCATAAAAAACCGCCTTCTTTATTTTTTAACTCCCCTTCCTTGTTCAATTTTATTTTGTTAAACAGAAAATACTTTATTTACTTTACAAAATTTCTTCAATTTTTCTTTTAATTTCTTAAAATTTTCCCAAATGTAAACAAAAATACACTGCTGCTACAGTTCCACTTTAGGGACTATGGGAATTCTTAAAATCATAATTTGGAAAAAAGAATTTAATTGAATTGCTCAGACAAGAGCATGCTTACAGTTACATGAAAAAAAAAAAAATATCATAACCATGATATGTATTTCTGTGGACACACTGGACCAAGCCATTGAAAACAAAACACAAACAATCGAAGTCCTGTATAACTTTGTTGGTTATGGAGAGCATCGAAAAAAAATGTCTAACATACTCACTCCAATGTATAAAATCCAATTTGATAGGTACTATAAACGTTTGTACGTTTTTTAGCTGTAGTAAAACCATTTACCAGTTTATGATGACTGAGAACGAGAAGAACTAACGTAGTTATTTCTGTAATTGTCAGAGAACTGGAAATTTATTGTTGTTAGAGTGTATTGCATGAACACAGAAAAAAAGGGAATCCCTCTTGTGTTCAACCAATCGATTTCTGTATCATTCACATCTACAATATGCAGCAATAGAATGAACAAAGTGATGATGAGAAATTCTTACTTCTTGAAACAAATATTGTTTATAGATACATTTCATGGAACAAAACTTCGTTTTCCAATGATAGCGAAGCAGAAAAATTGCAAAATTCAGAATGAAAAATGATTGAATACAAAAATGCGTAGTTATCCATTTCCAAAAAAACGATATGATGTAACTTATGTTTTAAACCGTGCATTTTATTATTATTCTTTTTTTTCAATTTTTAAATTCAGTTATTTCTGTCAAAAAGAAATACCAACAAAAATATTTTTTAGGAAGCTTTTAAATATTTAATCCATTTATTTTGAATTTATTTTCCTGTGATAATTGACAGCTGAGGTGAATAAAAAAAATATCATCAACTGATATTATTTATCAACGCTTGATTGAATCTTAAAGCTTAATTGATCCATTGTTTTGTATGACTGTAAACATGCAAATAAAGCACGATGCATTGCATATTAATGATAAAATTAACAAAAATGTGTTAATTTAAAAAATTGTCCTTCAAAAAGAATATGTTCATTTAATCTTTACAACTTTGATCCCTGTTCAAAGAGCATTATGAATTCTTCCACTTAATTATAAAATTAAAAAAAAGGGATGCTCCTGGAAACAGTAATTGTCTATCCCGATTAATATTATGTAGGTAGTTCGTACCATAACATAGATCTGTTGCTACAAGCTATACAACATATTATTTACTGTTTTATTGGGTCCTGGACCTGGTGCGCTTGTGTGTTATTGGTTGCTTTTGTACGCCTTTGATATTGATATCGAGCTTAATTGTAGAATTCTAAATTATAATATATTTCTGGTGGTTTTAATATTTGTTAGTTAATGAGTAACTTTGTACACACAAATGGACTAGGTAAGGTATCCTTCTGTAATTTTTGGAAATATTAAAATTTATCTCTATAGAAACCTAGATCAATTACCGCAATTATTATATCATCCCGCAACAGAATAATTTTAATGCAACCAAAATATTGTAGGTAATAGCGTTGTTTGTTTATAATATATTAAAGCAAATATTAACATTTTTAGTTAATTTGATGTGTTTTCGATAATTTTGGTAATTTTGCTAAGGTTTGTGTTAGAAAAATTAGAAATACCGAAAATAACACTGGAATTTTCAAATAAAGGTTATCAAAATGATGAAAATGGTTTTGTTTATTTTGTTATACATTATTAAATTCATAGAAATTAAAATTCGCAATAATAATGCGGCTATTATTTTGAAACAAAATTTTATGCTAATTAAACTTTTTTGCATTAGAACAAAAATGTTTATTTTAGTTAAGAATAGAATTAAATAGTTTTAGCGGAAGCATTATTTCGAAAAAGTCTATCACGCTGGAGGGTTTTCGAATATTTCTAATGCAAGAAATTTACAAGGCCTTAGTCTTTAGCATTCAGTAATATAATGCTTTTAAAATGTATTTATGAATTAACTTTTAGAGTACACTGTGGTGTATGTGTAACATTTTTGTTAACTAGTTTTGAAAATTAATAATACATCGGCTAATTGTGGTTGCATCATTATCTTCTTTTTTACATTCATTTGCATTCATGTGCTCTTGTATTTGTTTCTAATTTTTAATTTTAATAAAATACCTCAAGGGAACTTTAGGGAAATTAAATTTTACAAAAGTTTAAACCATAGTTTTAAATTTTCGTACATAAGTTTCGAACAGATCATTGTCAAAAAATTAAAAAAAAAAAATACCGGAATTTTACAGTCTTTGGGGATTTAAGCCCTTGAAGACAAAATTTTTGGCAAAAAGGCTTTATTAAGTCAGACGAATTTTTAAATAAAATTGGCCAGATCCATAGCCTAGGTTCAAACCCAATTGAGAATTTTTTGGATGATTACCTACATTTGTACATACATCCTACAATTCTTCTGCTATCCTAAGAATTGCCAAAGAAGTTATTTTTTTTTGCATCAAATATGTCTGTAAACAATATTATTCACGTGAATATTCTTCTTCATTAGTATAATCTTCAGTTTCAGCAAATCTGTGGATGTGAATGATTTCTACAGAAATCATCTGGACGAAAAGAAGAATGAGTTAATGATGCCAATGATTTCATAATAATTGAAAAAACTTCTTGAGAAGAACTTTCAGTTGTCAGAAACAGTATTAAATTCTTGCCGAATTGTGGTGTCAAGTTCAATTTGTGTCATATTTTCCGTCACTTAACCCAATTTACAGAACTTCTATTGTGTGCGTTTTGTTTTCATTGACCAGATGTCCAGTGTCTACAAGAATACCAATATTATCATGTGTCTGTATTATGTAGGTACCTTTGCTATTGTCTGACCAATCCAATTTTGTTTTTTTTTTCCAAATTATGATTCTGAGAATCACAATATGACATGTGACAGTAGCAATATAATTATTGTGTTTGTTTATATTTGGGAAATTTTAAAGAAATTAAAAACAAATATATTGCAGAAATTTTTGTCAACAAACCAAAAATTAATAATTTTAAACTATTGTGTCTTTTACCTCTTTTTTTAATAAATAATAAAATATGGATATAAATGAGGGAGAATCGAAGAAGAAATGTATTTTCGATAGCATTCAGATAGTTTAACGTGGCTCACGGAAGAATTACATTAATGTATTTCGATATGGAAACATGATTGGTTATTTCTTCATAAGTCACACATAACCTACATATTGGAGCAAAATAGTGTTTCACTGAATTTAATCCAGCTTTATATTTATCGTATTTATTAGATTTTTGTCTACTTATACACTAAATATTATGTAACTATTTTCAAATTGTGGGAAATATGTTTTATTTAATAAAAATAATTATCACGTTATTCGCGGTTAAGACAATTTACTCTTTTGTATAAGTTTGACAGCTATAAGACAACAATAAACAAGGTTTTTGATCACATTTTCCAAATTTAAAGAGTTGCATAAAGTTATACAAAGTTTATAAATAAGGGGGCTACTGTGTTACTTGATAGTAAAGTACTATTATTAGAAACACGCTATATGTATGGCTAAGATAGGAGCAAGTTTGTATGACCCTTTGAAGATTTATTTAATTTCTGTTGGGGTAAATGTTTTCATTAATATCTACATACTAACCGAAATATCATCATCAAATATTATTCGTATTTAACGCTTTATTGCGTCTTAAAATTTAATTGATGCGTCCATATTTTTTCAGAATAAAAATATTTTTTAATCACTTATGAATATTGATGATATTTATGATAAATGAATAAAACTTTGTTAATTTCAAAATTGTCCCTGAGGAAGTATAAATATGTTCATTTAATGATTACCACTTTGATCCCTGTTTAAATAAGGTGCGAATTTTTCCATTCAATTTTCCAATTAAATGCGAAAAATAGTCGTAGTATAGTCGTTGTCTCTAAAAACAGATTGTAGCTAAAAAAATTACATAATTCAAATTTATTTAGTCAATTTGATGTGTTTTCGATAATTTTGTTAATTGGTGTTGTTTGTAATCGAATAATTAAACATACGAAAATCCCCTCATAAATTTAAAATTTAGGTATGCACATTCCACAATAATGTTAAAATATATATAATATATGAGTGACAGAAATGATGGGTAGTGAAAGGTTTTTTAGGATTTTTTTCCTCACTAAAATTATTGAAATATTATTATTTGCTAGGTATTAGTCAAAACTTTTCAAAGTTTTCCATCGATTCCCCTTGTGGTTACAATAATGAATTAAATTGTGTAATATTAACGTATCTTGATGTTTGCATCTTCAAAAGGAAAATATAAGTTAAAAGTGGATTATAAAATTACTTAATTGGTAACTTAAAAATGCACTTATAACGAAAAAGTTAAGTCTGTAAGTGAAACGAACAGAGAAACTCTTACGAAGAAACAAGAAAGCAGTATACGGATACTACGAGTAAATTCTGTATATTGTGCTTACATGTTGTTAAAAAGGAAAAAATGCTTTTTCATACTCGTATGTGCATAATATTGTATCCCACAATATAGATTTTTTTTTGTTATTAATAAAGTTTTTTCCTGGGAAAGACAGGAACATCTACCAAAACTTGGAAAAAAGTAAACGTTTCAAATTTTGTTTCATTATTGCAACTATTAATTATTCGAAGGAAAACATATTTTGAAAAGAAAACATGGTTACTAATTTTTAAAATTGGCAATAATTGAAAAATAATGTAGGTATTTTATAATTAAAATCATAAATTTATTAAAATGTTTTTTTTTTTTCATTTCAGGTACATTTTTTTTTTATGGAAAAACTGTTAACTCTTTTATTCTAATAATGTACGGACTGAACTAGCAATTTAAGCTAAGGGTAAGCTTTGATTTACATAAATATTAAGTCCAGTTGTTCAATGACACTGCTAACAGCCTGACAAACAATTTTGGTTCTATAAAGCTTTAAAGATGCAATTGTTGCTTCTGTAAAGCATTATAGAAGCAAAATTGTTAGTAGGGAGTGACAGTGACATATGGAAGTTTCACAGCTGAAACGGACCAAGTCAAAAAAAGAAAAAAAATCCAAATCTAGTGCCAAAATTTGCGCAAGGTTTAACTCTACTAACGTCTTTCATTACTTTGATTCAAAAGTGTTTCGATTCAAATTGTCATTTGTTCGAAAAAAAACATTCACCAAAAGATTCAATGGAAACGTATTTACTTTAACTCGTTATATCTCCGAATTCAATTTTTGTGACTTGGTTCACTTCAGCTCTTAGCCCTCCATATAGTGGGTAAGTTTAAACAAACATTTAAAAAATTATTCCATATACCTACCTTACCTACAAAAATTTTTGTTTGTGATATTGGTACTCCTTAAGGGTGCCGAAATTTTAAGAGGCGAATTATATAATTTAATCTGAATAACTTTACTATATTGACGCATAATAAATGGTCAGCAAAAAGCAACTTATTTTACTGTCAAGTCACCCTAAATGTTTAAGGGTCACTCTGGTGTATGTGTAACTTTTTTTTTAAATTGTTTTATTCTTAAGCTGACGTTGATTGACCATTCTCTGAACTTTAAAATTGTGTTTAATTCATTCATGCAAAGTTCTTTAAATAAGAAATTTTAAACAAATAATTTCAGGTTAGGAAAAAGCTTACTTGATATCAAAATCAAAGCAGTCTTAAATTTCAAAAACATCGCGTCAATTCTCCTCAAAAAAGAGACTATTAAACAGTAGTAGTTTAAAAAAAATATTTTGAATATCAGTTATCCTTACATTGCCAACTTTTTTTATTCAAAATGTCAGAGAGAATAAACGTTGAATAGAATTTTCTTTTTCAAAACAGGATGTAAGCTAGAAATTTAGCTAAATTGATGTCAAAAAGGTATTTATCATATTCGATGAAAAAAATTTCAAAATTTTGAAAATAAGTCCAAACATTTTTTAACCCTTTCAAACCCAGCGTTACTCTCATGTCTCAGTAAATTACATTTAAAAATTAGTAAAAATTATTCTATTAAATAATTTTTCAGGTTTTTTTTTTATCGAAAAAAAAACTGAAATGCACATTTTTTTTGATAGAAGTTTTGTTTTTTATGGTCATAATTTTGAAAAAAAAAGATATACAAAATGTAAATCCAGAGAGTATTTTTTTTTTTTTTTTAGCTTAGAAGAAGTAGCATACATTATTATTATATAAAAAATTATTTTCTCAGTTGTCCGGCTTATCTGAGAGGATAGTACTAAAACAAATTTTTTAATATTGATATTCATAGTTTGGGTTCGAAAGGGTTAAGATGAGCAAAAAATACTCTTTGATCAAATTTTTTCACACTCCATTAACATTGCAAAATAATTATTCCTATCTTCGTGACCACTTAGGATTGAATTTACATTGCAAAATATTTTATAGAAATTTATCAAATAAAGTAAATACCTCAATGATCTATAAGCAACTTTTCCTGAAGTACTCCTACAAAAATTTTATTTTCAACTGAAACTAATGTTTCAAAGTTGAAAGGAATGACCGAATTTGAGGATATTATTAAAATTTTGTATACCTACACTCTTCAACTATTTGTTCATCCTACACTTATCTATATTTTGTTTGAATATCGAGTGAATATTGATTTCCGTCACCATACCAATTATATTATTCTAGTATACTCCTCTGCACTTTGCTAACAAACAAATTTTAATTAAATTCAAAATCAATGACAAACCAAATATAACAAAATATATTTGCTATTCTAATTTTTTCATGGTTTTGAACTAAAAAAAAAAATTAAATTTGCATTCGAGTGCCTATTCCTCTGCTAAAGGGTTTTTTTTAAAAACTGTTATTGAAGTTGAAATATATGATATTTTAGAAAAGTGTTAACAAATTAAATAATTTTATTTTAATATTATTATATGGATACCTGTCAACAGACCACCTAAATTCTATGTTTTTTTTTGTTTTTGTATTGAGGAGAGTTTTTAAAAGAAAATGCATTCTTAAAATGCGAATCAAAGAATATCAAGTAAAAGCTTGTTCTGTGGTAAACAATTCGCTTTTTCAAGATATGAGAATGGAATTTATAAATAAAAACATGCACCGAGTTCTTGTTTTTCCTCTAAGTCCAACAAGAAATCATAAACAGTTTTTCAATTAAGCATTGAACAAAACCTGATATCCCAAGTAGCCGTGGCCAAATTGCTAATGGATGGGTTCTTTAGAAAAGTTTAAAAGTTATAATGTTCTTTGCTTGAAGTAAAATAAGAGAGTTTAAAACATTACAAACTACATCACCAACAACACCCACCGAACTTATGTATGTTCTTTACTCTTTTTGTGTTTAAACAATGTACAAGTTTGGAGTTGACGACAACTCTAGTCAACTCTTACAGAAAAGTTTTAATTTTGTTCGTATTTATTTTCTATCTACTTTCAAAGCAATGTTAAAGGAACTTAACGTTGAAGTTTTAGAGGACTGTAGGTAAAATTGTCAGGTTTTTCTAGTAAGAATGTGAAAGTTAAGTCATTAATAATGCGTTTGTGGGTTGTTAAGATGAGGACCGTGTGGTTGATAAGGTTTCATTTGTTTAAAGACCATTGCACCAAAAATTGTTTAATTACTAATTGCTCCAAAAATAAACAGCCGTCAAAAAAATCTAATAACTGTTCAATTTTAAGTTCGATTATATAGTTTACAAAAAAAACGTAATAGCTATTTTTTCTAAGGGATAAATCTATATTCAAGTCCATGTTGCGTAAAAAGTTCAAAACTAAAGTTGTATTAAAAAGTGTATTCTTAATAATGAAGGCACTTATTGTACAAAAAAGGGAAACATACATCATTTCCAAAAAACGTGGTTCCCCCTTTTGCATAATATTTTTTATCCCAAGGTGTACATTTTTATTTTTTTTAGTTAATTCGTATTTACGTAATAAGATAAGTTAATAAAACTAAAAATATTTAAGCTACTTCGATAAAAACCTCAAAAATCAAGCAAAATAAACCAAAAATATGTATTTTTTCGTATGTGAGTGCAATCTAGTCACCTTCTCTGCGCTCTACTCGCGAAACGGTTCATCTTACAGAAAAATGTGCTGGGCATATGTTGTAGATAATTTCACGACCATCAATTTTTATATGACCTTTGATGACCTCCGATCAATAGGTCGCGAGATATTTGCGAAAAACTTTTCGTGGCCTTTTGACCCCTATAACTCTTAAAGCGGACACAATATCAATGTCGATTTTTCACATCTTCATAACAAAGCCGTCATTAAGCTGTATACCAAAATTCAGCCCAGTAGGAATTTTTCCGCAGATTGGGCTTAAAAATGACTAAAATGACTGGGATATTATTTAAAAAATAATTAAAAAAAATAATTTTTGGACATTTTAAAAAAAATTGATTTTTTTTAATAAAATTTTGAAAACGTGAGATTGAATTTTGTTGAAACTTTGGTTTTAGGTGTTGATTAATAGTTGCTACAAAATGGCATACCAACTTTATTTTTATTTTTTTTTACGATTTAAAATTTCTTTTCTCAAAATGCATCTTAATAAAAGAAATTAAACTGCATACTTTTTTTTAAGCTCAATTCATTTAGAATATTGAGTTTGTCAATTAAAGAACAAATTTTATGTTTATTTGTCATAAGTAGGTACATTTAACAAATTTGTATATTAAAAGTCTTGAATTTTAAGGTCAAGTTCGTGCGACCGTGCATTCTATTTCAGTACGTGCGTTGTGGCCGTGATGTGGGAGTGTTACGGCGATTCCAATTTGTGCCTACTGTCAAAATCGAGTTGCAGCTTTATTGCGGCTAAATCCATTTTTAACTAATTTTCAAAAGAACATTTTTTTTTTTGACAAAAATTACGACCTCCAGCCGCCCGCAAAGTCGTTTAGTCCGCACCCACCGCCAAGCAAGCCGCTCGTTCGGTTGTGAAAAAAAAACAATCATTCATGTTTTTTTTAATGTAAAAAAAAAAAAAAAAATACGAAATTGTAGGTCTGAACAGGGTCTACAAATTTGATATTAAAATTTTATTCATCACCAAAAAATAGATAATGTCAAAAAACAAATCGTATATCGTAAATTTTTGACTTTTTTGATCGATATCTGGAAAACGGTTATTGTAAAAAAAGTTATTGCGGAAAAAGCTCATAGGAAATCTTGGTCGAAAACTTCAAGTTAAGCTTTCTTAAGCATCCCCTACAACATATCCAAAATTTAGCTTTCTCGGTCATTTTGCATTTCCAAATGTATATAATGACTGGACTACTACTTGTATGAACTAAATACTGGCATTGAATAATTATATATAGAAGTGACACCGATAGTTTGTAGCGCCACAGAATTTTATTTTTTTCGGCAATCAGACGTACTAAAAAATGTCCAGAGAGAATGGGGCTTGTCCTAGAAAATTATATTTCCAAAAATTTGTTTTTAAAAAAGGAAATTTCACTAATACAAACATTAGAAAACAAATATCAAATAAAAATAAAACGTATCGACATGTCGACATGCTAAATTAGAAAAAAAAAATAAGGAAATTTTACTCACACATAAAACATAAAACAAATATCAAACAAAAATAAATCTTATCGACACATCGACATCCTATAAATGAAGAAAGAAAATATGGAAATTTTACTTATACATACAAAGTTACACAAATATCAAACAAAAATATTGAAAAGTTATTTGACATTATAAATGTATCCATAGTAACTCGAAACTAAAAACAAAACATTTTTATTAACGACGAGAATTTGAACAAAATTAATTAATTATTGTTGTATATCCTAGGCACGTTATAGCTTATAGGGCATGAAAGTTACACTTATTTCAATAGTCCTATTAGCGTAGGTGACAAGGTGATTGCTCTTTACTTTTGCTCTTTGAGTTCGTATCCCCATAGAGATTGCTATTTTTTTATATTATATTTTTTTTGGCAATATTATAAAATGCGTAACAACTAGCGCCTTTTTTTGCTGAATCGAAACTCCACCTGATAACTTTACTTCATGACAAATAAATTTGTGCCAAAGAAATCTGAATAAGAAGTTTTATTCACCAAAACTTATAATTAGTTAATTTTATTTTCTACGGGCCTTACCAATAATCAAATTTAAGGCTGACTTAAATATTTAACTGAATTATATATATTTCACCCTACCAATAAACAATTTAATACTCAGGTACAAGGCTAACGCTCGGCTAGATTTAATAGTTGAGTTTCATAACGAGTGCAGCTTTTAACCTGAGTTGTTTTTATACACTAGTCCAAAAAGTTAAAGGAACAAAGCAGAATTCGTGATAGCTCCAACAAGTACCTATTCAATTTGATTTCTTCTACTAAGAAAGATTTGTAGAAAAAAAATTTCAAAATCGTTGGAACCTTATAAATAAATTAAAACAAAAAAAAATCAAAAATAAAATTGGTATGCAATTTCGTAGAAATCACTATTCAACATTCAAAACTAAAATGTCAAAAAAAATTAATTTCCGGTTTTCGAAAATTTGATTTTTCAAAAAAAAGTGTTAAATTTTTTTTATCCAAAAACTATTATTTTTCCAAATTGTCTTACTGTTTTATATTTAAACTATATAAAAATTCTTTAAAATTGAATTGGCAGTTTGGCAGAAAATCAGATTTGAAAAAAAAACGGTTCTACGGTAGGTTAATAATAATTTTAAAAAATTTCCATGATTGCCCAAAAACTATTTTATAATTTTTTTAAACAAAATTACTGGTACCGTTTTCGAGAAAATAAAACATTTCCGAAATTGGTATATGGCAGGTATCGTTATTTCTGGTAAAAAAAATTAGTTCTAAAAACCCCTCTGGAGAGTCTCCAAAAAATACTTCATACCAAGTTTGATGTTAATCGGTAGATCCGTTTAGCTATAGACAGACAGACTGACAGATGAACAAAAAAATCTACTATTAGTATTCTCCAATGGAACAGGGCTATAGTAATGCAATGTCTGATTGTTATCTCAACTTTTTTTTTGTGAGAATGCATAGCTTCAGTGGCGTAGATAGGGGGGGGATCAGGGGGATATATCCCCCCCCATTGGAATCGATAAATTGTACAGTATAACCAGTCATGAACAAATAAGTTGAAGAAACGCACTCTGAAAAAACGCTATGGATTTCAAGTTCTTGATTAGCTTAAAGGTTATAAATATGGTTACCAACTCTCGTTGCCAATAAGTCGGTGTTTCAAAGAGTGAGTTTAGACTTGGTCTAAGCTATTGAGCTCGCCAAAGATTGAAGGGATCAACTAAAAATTAAACGGGCAGAAAACGACTCATTTTCGAAAATGTTTGTAGTTTCGAAAAAGTAGCTGAAGTCCTTGACATAGGCGTTAAACATAAGAGAATAGGGAAGCGACAAAAGAATCATTCGAACCCTTCGATTCAAAGAACAGAAAAGAATATTTTCGTGTTACTATTTTCAATCTTTACCTCGATTTCTATGTAATGGGCCTCGGAGAAAAATGTACAAACCATGAAAACATACTAGAAGGGTTTTCGGTTCTGTCAAAGGATTCTTCGTCTGAAATAGACAAAGCAGCTAAAGAGTTTAATGAAACTCTCTAGTGGCACATCTTCCACCTTTACCAACTCAGTATAGAAATATTGGTCACAATTTTTGTTCTAGTGCCAAGTTGAAAAATTCGAAATTATGAAATTTTTACTAAAATTTTAAAAAGATTTTCTCCATGAAAATAATATTTAATTATTAATTGTTGATTTTAATAAAGTTTTTTCATGAAACAGTTTAATAAGAAAATCTGTTAGTTTTAAGGTGGTCCTGGTCATATTTTTCTCTGTGTGAAGAACTAAAAACTCAGAAAAGATAATTGATGAGAAGGAATAATACTTCCTTTATGAACTCATTGAAAGCGCTCGAAAGCTGCCCCGAAAAAAGTTTTCCTAACATTTTATTAAAGATATAAGCTACACTGCTGGTTTCAACGTCAACTACCTAAAAACTTTATCCAATTTTAAGAGAATAAAAACAGTACAGAGAAGCATTATTAAAACTTAAAAACAAATTTGCGGACTAGATCTATCCCCCCCCTTAGCGAAAAGCTATCTACGCCACTGCATAGCTTGAATATATAGTATCACTAGCTGACCCGGCGGACTTCGTTCCGCCATTTCTTGTATTTATTTCTAATTTTAGACTCTGTAATTAGTTAATTTTCAAAGTAAAAAGATTATCAAAACTTGAAAAGTTCATAAAATGAGTTTATAAATGTTAACTTTTAAACTTTTAGCAAAAGTGGCCTATGCAAAAAACTCATGCATGCGCATGATTAAAACCTATATTTCCTATAAATTTGAGATTTTTTGCAGACTTTTAAAAATTCCAAAAAAATAAAAGACTACTCAAAAATGTCCCTAAAAATTAGGTTGTTTTTCAAAAAATTTTATTTCAAAATACAGGGCCTATGAAAAAAATCCGTTTTAGACCCCTCATTTTTTTTTTTAAATATCTTTCTCATGGTGTAACTCAAATTTCTGTGCAAAATTTTGCGTACCTCTAATTAGTCTTTTGTCGAAGGTCTATGACTGCAAAAAAATCTTCACAACTTGGTTTTGAAATTTTTTTGAATTTTTTCAATACCTTTTTTAACTATTGAATAAATTTGTCTATCATTTAAAAAAAAGTCAACTCTTTACGACTTACCGTTTAGAAAATAGCCTCTTTTTTCAATGTCGTGTCACCCCTATTTACCCTATAAAATCTTGAATTTGTTTTGCCTTAAACCTTCTCCTCTTATGCCTCTTTGATTTCAAAAAAAAAATAAGAAAATGAGTCAGTCTGTGTGGCCGGTTAGCGAACGTACACAAAACCAAACTTTAATATATACAATAGATAACAAATGGATTCATGACAGTAAAAAATGTAATTTTTTGTGTTTTTTTGCTGTGGATTGCAATATTTTAAATTTTTCATACATTTTTTGAATCCATAGGTACGTACATATTTCTTGAAAAAAAGCGAAAACGATCAATTTTCATCAAAAAAAGGAAAAAAACTTATAATTTTTTTTTCACACGCTATTGAATCAATTTTTTTCAATGACAACATATAAAAAATTTTATATCATGAGAAAGCTTATTATTTCACCTTTCTCATGACGGTTCAATCTTATTTCTGAGATGACTACAAAAGAAGTTAGAATTTTTTAAAGCCAACCACGTCGAAATAACACACTGAGATTACGGTACTTCCCTCACTGCAACGCACTGGTGACTCCTCATGGGCAACAGATGCCCACAGGTATTTTGAGGTATTTCTGAAGTTTTTTAATGTACCATTGTAAGGCTTGTAGTTAATGTAGCGTTATGTGTGATATATCAAATGAAAGGTAATATTATCAGGATGCTCAATAAAGATAAATCAAATTTTTGTAAGCTCCAGATCAAAAGATGTAACGTGTTGAAAAATAGAGTTTTATTTTACCGATATTTCAAATTTGTCATTACAAAATTAATTGAAACTTTGTACAAATATAGTCTTGCCTATTATCTATCTACACTGTAAATTTCATTCATTTATCTATTGAAGAAAAAAAGATAAAAATAAAAAACTGTTAAAAACGGCCAAAAAACTTGGGACAAAAAAAAATTGTTTTTCCCGTTATTCGGTCAAAAATCGATTTAAAAATTCAAAAGTTTGTACATGCATGCGCATGATTAAAACCTATATTTCCTATAAATTTGAGATTTTTTGCAGACTTTTAAAAATTCCAAAAAAATAAAAGACTACTCAAAAATGTCCCTAAAAATTAGGTTGTTTTTCAAAAATTTTTATTTCAAAATACAGGGCCTATGAAAAAAATCCGTTTTAGACCCCTAATTTTTTTTTTAAATATCTTTCTCATGATGTAACTCAAATTTCTGTGCAAAATTTTGCGTACCTCTAATTAGTCTTTTGTCGAAGGTCTATGACTGCAAAAAAATCTTCACAACTTGGTTTTGAAATTTTTTTGAATTTTTTCAATACCTTTTTAAACTATTGAATAAATTTGTCTATCATTTAAAAAAAAAGTCAACTCTTTACGTCTTACCGTTTAGAAAATAGCCTCTTTTTTCAATGTCGTGTTACCCCTATTTACCCTATAAAATCTTGAATTTTGTTTGCCTTAAACCTTCTCCTCTTATGTCTCTTTGATTTCAAAAAAAAAAATAAGAAAATGAGTCAGTCTGTGTGGCCGGTTAGCGAACGTACACAAAACCAAACTTTAATATATATAATAGATGACAAAATAAAGAGCATGTAAAAGCATGTACATTCTTCGGTGCAGGGAAATAATTCCACGGGAATCTGCTCCACATGGGAATTTATTCCACTTCAAGTGGGAATCTATTACACTTTTTGAAGTGGAATAAATTCTCACCGTGGAAGGGAATTTACTACACCAATTTTTGTGTGGAATTATTACCCACCAAACTGTAGAAAATAGATTGATTTCTGAATATTTTAAGAACCATTTGAATTCATATTAAGCAATATTTTTATGTATATGGAAATAGAAGGTTTAGTTTTACCAAAATATTTTATTATTATAAAACTACGTTGTATTCTTTTTTCAAAACAAACGATTATAGAGTTTTTCTTTCAATTGAAGTTGGTTGGACGGAATTCTTAATTATGTAACTACATCTTGTGGATATAAGCAATTATATGGATAATGATGCTATGAAATAACGCCAAGTAAAATAAGGCCAACATTAGAAGCGAAACGGAAAAAAATTTGTTGACATGAGAATCTACTCAAATTTCACAACCGAGCGAAAAAAAATTTTGACCACGACGGGAGAATCAATTTTGAGGTGTGAAAATAAAAATTCGCGCGAATGCCATGAAAATGGTTTATAAACTGAAGGTACTATCCATTTCCGCAAAAACGCAGCTTTTTTCCAGATGGCATATACAATACAAACATAAAGTAAAATCATTCTCCAAAATGACAAGAAATAAATCACCAAAATTGAAGGTGAAGGTATTTCCCAATTAAAAGTGTAATGAATTCTCACTCGGGGCGGGAATTTATTCCACTTCAAAAAGTGGAACAGATTCCCACATAAGGTGGAATCAATTCCCATGTGGAGCAGATTCCCGTGGAATTATTTCCCTGCACCACATTCTTCTAGTTTTAGGATATTAGAACCAAATATTTTATTTCAAATGGTGAAATAGGAAAATCATTGGAACTATCGAAAACCACATTTTCATACATTTGCGATCAAAATAGACCTTTTTACAGTTTTTTTTTCAAATAAACTCAAATTCTTGTGAGTTTATTTCAACATTTTATTAATTATTATCGTTTAAATTTTAGATTAAAAAAATTAAAAACAGAGAAAAGTATCCAAAAATGGTACGAAAAGATTTTTTTTCCAAAATTTAACATTTTGTAAATACTGCAAATTTGAACAAAGCCGTAAATCCAAAGTTCTTGTTCGCATACATAAATCATTTTAAGCAAATAATCGAGATAGTTTCGTATTGTATTAAAATATTTGAAATATGCATTGAAATACTTTAAAATAATGTGTAATATGGCCATATTGTATGAACTTGATCCTTACCTACTCTTGCATATGGGGTTTAAGAAAATAGTAAGTATATGCTACAGTGCATGCAGACAACATTTAAATAATGTGAACTACAGCTAGATATTATTACAAAAAGCACCCTAGTAAAAATTAAATAAACTCTCTATAGATGAAGAAAAATCTTCTTGTCGTTAATAAAAACAGAAAAACAAAATCCTTTCAAATATACCTACATAAGAATCAAACATTCAAAAATAAATGTTCAATTCAAAATATTACAAAAATTAAAAATAAATTCAATTTGAATATTACAGAAACAAAAATAAACAAACACACTTCTAACACAAAACAAAACTAATACAAATACACCAAATATAAATAATATAGTAGTTGTGGTTACTTAGTAACCAAAAGTCCTTTTAAGGAATTTTTCGGCCATCGAATACACAATCCTAAAACGATTGTGGCGCCACTCTTGTAACGATTGTAGCGCCACCCCTCAAACAAAGCGGATGTTTTGTCCGGTGTCACTTCTATATATAATTATTCAATGATACTGGTCCCATACAAAAGCAACTTGTTTTACAAAAATCAAATAAAAAAAATATTCTTCGTTTGAAGTAATAAATTTCAAATTTAAATCAGTTTTTTTTTTTAAGAATCGGAATTTGTATACGTATTTTTTGAATAATTCTGTTATAAGCGGTCTTCAAATCCTTTGGTATTTAGAAAAGTTATTTGTGGTGCAATGATGAAAATTTTTAAAAACATTCTATATATTCTTAGCGAAGAAACTTGTGAATTTTTGTAATCCTTCATGATCACAAAACGCTTAAAAAATTTGCTCAAACCAAGAACCACGCAAGAATGCATTCATTTAAAAGTTAAAAAAAATCAAGAAAAAGGTATGTAAAGAACTTTATTTAATTTCTTCAACAATTTGTCATCAGTTGTTCTTTTGAAATCGTATATCTAACCTCTGTGACATCAACCACCTTATATTTGCATGTTTTAGTTTCTCAAAGGGAAAGTTTTTTCTGCTTCAATTTCCTTAACCTCAGCAGTATTGAATTATCATCTTTTGTTTCGTAACTTTTTTTTGGTCAAATGTCTGGTGTTTCAAAGAGTAATAAAAACAATTACTTTTATCAATTTAAATGAACAGCTCTCAATTTTACTGTTCTTCTGAAGGAGAAAGTATTTTAAATCATCCTCATAAACATTTCATGAGTTTTTTAAGTGCATTAAAAGATGAATTACACCCCTTAGAGACATAACATTTTATTTTACTGTTTCATCAGAATGCACAGTGTGGATAAGATTGACAACATTTTAAATGCCCTAAGAGATAGAGACATAACACTTCTCTGAAAAAAGGATGCCTGCAGCTTTTCATTGCTTTGACAATGTCAAACCTATAAAAAGAAAAAGACCAAACTCATCATGCCCGTAATTTTCATTTGAATCTTTTTGGCCTGATAAAGTTTTTTGAGTTAAATAGATAGCTTTATATCTAACCATAACCAACTAACATAGGACTGATGGTTCTTAAGTTCATCGAGATTTAAAATAAAAAAGGTAGGTAAGGTAGGTACAAATGACAACTTATTCCCCATGTATGAAGGTTACATTCGTTTAGGATTAGTAACAAGGAACATGGGTTTCATTGAACAAATAGAATGTGTTTTACATTGAAATTGTATTTATGGTTGTCGTTATATGCTTGTGTTCTAAGCTTCAACATGATTTTCTCTAACCACATCCGTTTTGAGAATAATCTGTCATAAATTTTGTGGTAGGATTCCCTTTCGGTTAATAGTTTGTAGGGAGTTTGATAAGAGCCTACCCAAGCGTTACCATAATCAGGTTTTGTTCAGTGAACTTTTTTCAAAACTTTTTGCTAACAACATATGTACAAAATTACTTCATATTATAATAATCCTACAATATTTGAAATATTTAAATTTAGGAATGAGTTTACATAATTGAGTTATTTAATTTATTTATTATTTAAACAGTGATGGACTTCGGTAATTTTTGTATGTGATCCTCGCAGTTAATTTTTTTTGTTATTTGTAGAAAGCTTAAATTATATTTTTGCTCTACATTGCACAATTATATGATTTTATATAATTTTAATTTGTTAAAAAATAGAGGTTGTCTGTAAAGCCGGTTTACGGACGATGATTTTACGTTATAACCTCGTAAGAAAACAAGTTGTGTGCTTTTAAAATGATTCAATGGAAGTGTTTATTTATTTCAAACAATCATAATTTACAAGAAAAAGCTAAAAAAATTACCTTTTTTCTTTTCTCATTATATTAATTTTTTTATTTTAAAAGCGTACAAAAAAAATGAACCATTAAAAAGCCAAATATTTCTTCTAAATAATAAAACCATTTTTAAATTTTTACAATGAGCAAAAAGTATTAGAATAATTTATTAAAAACAATCATTTCTTATGAAAAAAGTGAAAAAAATCATTTCCATCACCCAAAAATTCTTTTTTTTTTGATAAAACAACCTATATAATAAATTTTATACCACCTGAAAGCTTATTGCTTTAGCTCATATATATCGATCATGTCTATTAGGCATCTACAAAAAGAGCTAGAATATTTTGAACTCGATCAATTTTCATCAAAAAAAGCAAAAAAAAAACATATAATTTTATGTTATCACGCTATTGAATCAATTTTTTTTTGGCAACCTATAAAAAGTTTTATATCATGTAAAAGTTTATAATTTCACCTTTCATATGACGTTTCAATCTTATTTCTGCGATGCCTTGAAAAAAAGTTAGAATTTTTTAAAGCCAACCATGTCGAAATTCCAAACTGAGATTACCAAAGGTGTTTTGAGGTATTTCGCAAGTTTTTTAATTTAAAATTGTGTAGCTTGTAGTGAATGTACAGTTATGTGTGATATACCAAATGAAAGGTACCATCATCAGAATGCTCAATAATGTTAAATCAAATTTGTATCTGCTTTAGATCAAAAGATAGAACTTGTTGAATAATAAAACTTTATTTTACCGTTATCTAAAAATTGTGACTACAAAATTGCACAGATATAGTCCTGTCTATTATCTATCTACAATATAAATTTCATTTATTTATCTATTGAAGAAAAAAAGATAAAAATAAAAAACGGCTAAAAAAGGTCAACAAATTTGGGACAAAAAAACTTGTTTTTCCCGTTATTCGGTCAAAAACCATTTTGAAATACCAATTTTTTGCACATGTATGCGCACAGTCATAGACTACATGTTCTATAAGCACCCAAAAATACCCCAAAATAAGTAGGTGTTTTTCAAAAATTCATACTTCGAAACGCAGAGACTTAAAAAAAATCCGTATTAGACCCCTAACTTTTTTTACTTGCTCTATAGGGCAAGTATTGGTTTCGTGTAGAAAAAAAAAATCGAGGTTTTAATCAAAACCATCATTACGATTATAGAGAAGATCAAAAAAGTGGTTTTTGTCATGCCGTCCGTCGGTCTGTGCGTCTGTGCGTCTCGTATGTGCGTCTGTGCGTCCATCTGTACATCGAGCTAGGGCCTTAACGGATGGATGGATTTGCTTGAAACTTGGTACAGATGATTTTTACGTAATTTCCTAGGTCCGTTTTTTTTTTTTATTTTTTTAATATCTCCTTTTTAACGCATATCTCCCATATAACGTTTTCGAGGTATTGCAATTTTCTCGAAAACGACTCTAACGATTTTGATAAAATTTGGTGTGCGTAATAGTCTTATTGATTCTAACAAATCTGCGTTTTTAGTTTTTCTCAAAAAATGCGGAGAACTGAAATATGGCGTTGCCGTTTTTCAAAAATTTACTTTATTTTTTAAGGTTCATATATTTTATCAAAGCATAAGTCAATTTTATTTAAAATTTACAGATATCATTTTGAAGTGTAAAATGTAAAAAAAGTTGTGGAAAACAAAAATTTAATTGAATTTTTTTAACTTTCGATGTTTTTTTTTAATTTTTTTTTCTAGATATTTAAGATAAAGATACTTTGAACTACAAAAGCAAGTACGTGTCGTGCATTTTATTTTATTATCTTTCGAATGACGTTTTTCAAATTGTCAAAAAAAAATTTCCCTACCCATAATTACTACTTTGTCAAAGTCCTACCTCATGTTTTAGTTTTAGAAAACCATTAATAGCTTGGTTTTGAAATTTTTTTAGAATTTTTTCAATACCATTATCAGTCTTGCAATAAATTTATCTATTGATTTAAAAAAAAGTCCAACTCTTTTTTACATTGTCGCGTTTAGAAAATAGCCAATTTTTTGAAATTTTGTTTTACCCCTATTTACCCTATTAAAAGATGGAATTTTTTAATATCCTTCAAATGTATTTAACTTTAGGTTATTATCTTTGAAATAAGCTATAGAAGATTTTTGTATCTCTAATAGTTTATTTATAATTTTGAATTGAAATTTTTGCCGCACTGCTAAAAATTTCAAGTGGAACGTAAGAAAATGGCTTCACTTTTTCGTGGTGGCTGCCATGGTTCATCGGTTTATAAGACGTTATCACGTCAAAAAAAAAAATAAATTATAAATATGTACTCTTTTAGAAATATTTAAATGCCTTAGTATTTTAAGCAAATTTTAACACAAAAAATCATGTACGTGTGGCCGACTCAGCCATGCATTTTACTTTTATAAACGCAGCATTAAAAAATATTTTTTCGAAAACAAAGCACTAAAAATACATAAACTCATTAAAGTCATTCCTAATTTTATCTAGAAGTTGGATAAATAAGGAAATATTAAAATTGTTTATCACAGAACATTAATTTGTTTTAGGTACTTCCTAGAAATTATTACCAATTAATTATCACCATCAACGGGCAAAAACATTTCATGTAAATAGGATTTTATCACAAAAAATTAATCCTTACAATCCGTCACTAGAGAGATACTTTGTAGAAATAGCATCAAATCATCAAAAAGTGTGTTAAAAACACAGGAAATATCATCAAAAAGAATCGCTTTCTTTGAGTTCATTTCCTCTTGAATTAATCAAAACATTTGAAATTATTTCGCATTAAAATAATGTTTATAAAACAACATCAACCCAAAAACAACAAAAAAGTGTTAGTTTAAGTTAGAAATTTTTTAATAACCTTAAGCAATTTACTTTCGAGATCTATGGACACTTAAAATTTTAATAAGTTTTTGTTTTGACCAAGATTATGGCAACAATCATAAATTTATTGCTGACGTTTGGGCTGAAAGTGTCTGTTTCAAAATAGATACAGGAATACAAAATAATATCTCTACGACGTCATGCTGAAATAAATAAATAAGATACTTAATGAGTTTGGATCGTTAGAAAATTTATAGATGGATACAAATATATAATATACCTATACACAAAATATGTATATCTTTAGCAAGCAACTTTTGATTTAAATTATTTTTTGGAAAATTGATAAATCTGTAAAGAAACTGGAAAAGAAACGAGAGAACATTTTTTGCCAAATAAATTCATCTACATTGTCATAATTAAGACCATAACCTTTGAAGAAAAAATTATGGAATTCTTTTCCCTCTCTCTTAATTAAAACAAAAAGTATCGAATGTACCAAAGTTAGAAAAAAGTGTTATGGTATTATGAAATTATACATCAATATAAAAACTTGACAACATCTAATGGGTAAAAAAATTCCTTTCATAGGTAACTTTATACATTAAAGGATCTTAATTTTGCAAAAATACAAATTTTTCTGCTTTTAAATATTATATCTAACCAATATCTACCTTATCTTAATTTTGCCAAAGTAAACTTTACAGTATGACTGGATAGGCAGAAATATGGACTCAAGGTTTGCACACATTAAATTTAAACTTTCTTTCAAAATTCTTTGTGAGACGTTATTATTACACTAAATTTGAAGGTTATTTTGCCGATAAGCGATGATCTTCCGTCGTCTCTTGCCAGGAAGAGGCCCATGGTGCTCACTGCTGAGATAGTAAGTTCTTGATGGATTAAAATCCAGGCTGTTTTGTTGTTTTTAATCCAGACCCTTATTCGACTTGAAAGACGAACCCAGGAGCTTAAATGGAGAGCTGTTCTCAAGGGTTTGTCCTCGGTAATGTAATTCTTTACCATAGAGTCTTAAACTTCCCTATCGGAAATATCCTACTTTTCCATTGGAATCATTTTTCTGGAATTCACCATTATATCGATTAACAGTAACCAACTCTATTGAAAAAAAAAAGATCAGTGTGATATATGAGAAAAGATACCTACCACACGTTTGGTGTGATACCGCCAAAAGAATCAAGGTACTTTTGTTTGCTATGATCTTGAAGTCCCATTTGGCTCATTTGCCTTCTAGACTTTCCAGTCATAAGTGGGCAGGTCTGGATTGTTGCTTCGAGTTTTCGAATTATCCGGAGTATTACACCTAGCGAAGAGCTTCCTTTAAAACTTAAACACTACCTCTAAATTTCCCCCTAGCCCGATTACAGCCAGCTTACATAAAGATTATGGTCTTTATAAGCAATTACCTAAAACTGACATCGGTGCCAGCCGCCATCTCTTATAATCTCCAGTGTATTGGAATTGGTCTTTACCACACTGCCAATCGATCCTGACATCGATAACGCTTACGCTGATATAGAGTGCTATTGTTTTTTGACGTGATAACGTCTTATAAATCGATGAACCATGGCAGTCACCACAAAAAAAGTGACGCCATTTTCTCCCGTTCCACTCTAGCACTTTCGCAGTGCTAGCTTATTTAAAAGATAATAAAAAAAAGGGGTCTGATACGGATTTTTTTTTACTCCGCGTTTCGAAATATGAATTTTTGAAAAACACCTACTTATTTTGGGGAATTTTTGGGTGAGTTTTTATTTTTTTAAATTTTTGTAGCATTCAAAAAATCTCAAGCTTATAGAACATGTAGTCTATGACTGTGCGCATACATGTGCAAAAAATTGGTATTTCAAAATGGTTTTTGACCAAATAACGTGAAAAACAAGTTTTTTTTGTCCCAAGTTTTTTTAACCTTTTTTAGTCGTTTTTTATTTTAATCTTTTTTTTTCTTCAACAGGTAAATAAATGAAATTTATATTGTACATAGATAATAGGACAGGACTATAGTTTCAATTTCAATCATTTTTGTAGTCACAATTTTGAGATAACGGTAAAATAAAGTTTTATTATTCAACAGGTTCTATCTTTTGATCTAAAGCAAATACAAATTTGATTTAACTTTATTGAGCATTCTGATGATGTAACCTTTCATTTGGTATATCACACATAACTGTACATTCACTACAAGCTACACAATAATAAATTAAAAAACTTGCGAAATACCTCAAAACACCTTTGGTAATCTCAGTTTGGAATTTTGACATGGTTGGCTTTAAAAAATTCTAACTTTTTTTCTAGGCATCGCAGAAATAAGATTGAAACTTTATATGAAAGGTGAAATTATAAGCTTTTACATGATATAAAATGTTTTATAGGTTGTCTAAAAAAAATTAATTCAATAGCGTGAGAACATAAAATTATATGTTTTTTTTTTTTGCTTTTTTTGATGAAAATTGATCTTGATGATGGAAATGATTTTTTCACTTTTTTCATAAGAAATGATTGTTTTTAATAAATTATTTTAATACTTTTTGCGCATTGTAAAAATTTAAAAAATAGTTTTATTATTTAGAAGAAATATTTGGCTTTTTATTTTTAGTGGTATAATTTTTTTGTAAGCTTTTAAAATAAAAAAAATTGAGAATAGAAAAAAGGTAATTTTTTTTTAGCTTTTTCTTGTAAATTATGATTGTTTGAAATAAAGCATTTTAAAAGCACACAACCTGTTTTCTTACGACGTTATAACGTAAAATCATCGTCCGTAAACCGGCTTTACACACAACCTCTTTTTTTTAAATACTGGGTGCTTCAGTTCTGGAATGGTTCCCTCTATAAATCAGCATCAACGACTTTGAACATTTTCGAGGCACTTTTTTGAACATTTGTACTATTTAGAGTTTAGACCATAACAAGTATTTCCCGACCTTCAATCGTACTCAACCATTGATTTTTGAGATCACTGATGTAGTTTATGTAATTAGCTCTGAAACAGGGCCCAGAATTCAAAAAGTGCTGATCTTGTCTGGTCACAGTATCCTGCATTCCGATTTATGTATGTATGTGTGCCTAAAAACATGTGTCGGCGGGAATAGTTCTGTCCGGTACAATGCCAGATTTCTGATTCATCAGCACGTGTTATAGGAACCCTGAATTTTAACTTTGGTTCAGTAGGTACAAATGAGGCTGCTATGGTGATTGGCAGGTAGGTACTTGTTTTGCGCCTTATGATACTTCGGACCACTAGTTTCAACTGAATGCAGTACTGATCAGAGAGAAAGACTTCTTATAAAAAAGGTGCTAATGAAGTTCCTGGCTATTCTAAGGTAATAACGCAAGTAGCACACTGGTGTATAAATTGGTGTAAATTCATTAATTTTGGTGTAAAATTGAGGAAATTGAAAAAATATGGTGTATTTCTCAAAATAAGTGGTATACAAATTATACCAGTGTCTTTTCTGTACAAAATTTCAACTTTTTTTTAAGATTCCGTGCAAAAAATACCCCGATATTCAGTTGTTTTTATAATATACCATTAATGGTGTATAAAATTATTCGATTCTGAAATCAACCAAAACTGTATACTTTGTACACTCTCTTTGGTGTAGGAAGCACACCCTGTGGACATAAAATTCACCAGAATGCATAGTTGGGAGACGCCATATTTTTCAATGGCCGCCATTTAAAAAAAGTAGACAGCAATTAATTATTTTTCTATAATAGTATATTTATCGACCTAATTATCCCGCAATTTGGTTTTTTCGATGCGGTATATTATATTATAAAAGAACTCTTCTAAAAAAATGTAAAAACAACAAAAAAATTATAATTTTTGAAAAACTAATTTTTAAAATCGAACAAAAAAATCATTAATTCACTGACATTTTTGAGGCGCTCGATTTTTAGAGGGGGTAGTATCTAAAATTAGTAGACAGAATGTGTTTCGTTTTTAAATTAGGCAAACAAATTCATATTTAACCATTGCTTTCTTATGACAATATTATGAAAGTGAATAAAAATTCATTTTCATTTACTTCATAAGAAATGGTGTGAATTAGAATTTATCAAACTGTTTGAGGTAAAAAATAAACTTTGGTTAAAAATTTAAATCAGAATAATTTAAATTGTGTATTTTATCCGTAGATTTATTGTGTATTTTTCAATTTCAAAGGGATCATTTTCACCAAAAACCAGATCATTTAATATACCACTAGCGCAATTTATACACCAAAACCGGTATATTTTTTTAACCACCGGAGTTTATTATATACCAGAAAATGGTGTATTTTTTATATTCAAAATGCATATCACGAAAGTGCAAAAAATACACCAAATATTTTGGTGTATTTTCCAATTTTGTGCTACTTGAGAAATGCTTCAAAATGCGAACGGATTTTATTAATAGAAATTGGCTCTTGAACACCGAAATAATGTCATATTTTTGATTTATTTAAGACCTATTATGACCTTGTGTTGAAGAGAACACTATACCATTTCGGAGTTCATTCGTCCAATAATACTTTTGCTCTGCTCGTTTACGAGCCGATAAAAAGATAAGGCGATCATTTGAGCATCAAATTTGTATTATAAAATAAAGTTGAATTCCGACCTGGAAATATTCTACCTATATGATTTTGACCCATTCATAAAAATTCTATGAAATTTCAATTTTTTTTTCGAGTAAACTATTGTTGTTTTTGTTTTTTTTTTCTAACCTACAGGTTTTAGAGCTCATGGCACAACCACTTAATTTGTGTGCAGATTTTAATCGTCTTAACTTTAATTTTTACTGACCAAAATCCAACCCTTTTGTTTTCTAAAATCCCTTAAGGAAATGTCTAGAGCGTTGAATTACCATATGCATGATGTTGATGGTTTTGAATGCAGCCTAAACCAGCTAAAAGTTTTTATTTTGTTCAGGAATAGCCTTTAGTCTGTTTTAATGGTGGCTTGCCTCTAAACGTAAGCCCATTGAAGTTAACAGAATATTCTTTGTCTCGTTAATTTACTGAACCAGAAGCTTCAAATTCTACCTAAAACTACTATCCACACAGCTTTTAAATCTGATTTAAATTATATGGGATACAATCTTTTTTCATTTCGCAACCAACATCAAATAAAAAACTCTTTGTTTTTTTTGTTTTTGGTATCTGAGTTCCCTATTTAAACAAAAAAAAAGCAAACAAATGTGTTCTTTTTCTTCCGGTTCATGTATATTCATATTTTTTTTCTTTTGCTTCCGAATTAGCTGTCAGTTTTAATACAATTATAATTATCATTTTAATTTTTTTTTTGTTCCTGCAATCAAACGTATATTTCATTTTTCAACAGAAAAGCACGTCATGTTGACTTGGGAGGATATTGATAAGATTATTTAGAAAAAATAATAGAATATGCCATGATTGCGAATGGTCTGCCTTTTATTGTGTTAATGAAGAATCAGTCATCTGAAGGAAAGAGAGAAGGATTCCAAACCTACATAGACAAAAAAAAGTAATCAACCAACTCAATTAGCTCTGTGCACATTGAAAAAAGTTTTTATATTTCTAACATCCCCTCATCTTCTTAATATGATTTTCTTTCTCTCGACTGTTGGATTCAAAAAGATTGAGGAAAATTCTCAAAAAATGCCGGCACAATTTTTAATTAAAATCAAAAAGTCCTTTCATGAACCTTAAAGAAAATTTATCTTTTCTGTCTATGAACTTGGGTCGGTTAGGTTATTTCAAATTATTTCTCCAAGAAGAAAAAAATTAAACCCTTAAACATTTTCTGTTAATCAAAACTAAAATCTCAAACTTATCATGTAAATGCTTTTTTCTGTGCAATGCCAATAGGAAGGGAATTTTTAAATTTGAAAATGATAGGTGTCTTCAACAATTCATTGGAAAACATTGAAAAATTAATAAGCTTACATGTTTAAAAGGTTGAAGTATTTAGTCATTCACTTTTGTAAATACTATTACTGTTACGTCAGTCAATGTCATACATTTCTTAGAAAAAATAATACAAACACATTTTTTTCTTGTGAAAAGCTTACATTTTAATTTGTTATTTTGCCCGAGGAAGAATTAACTATAAATGTTCCTTTAGAATGCAATTCTTTGCAATTTATATAATTTTAATGAATAGTATTTGAAGTTTAAAAGTAATAAGATTGCATAACGATTCTAGTGTTTTTTTTTTTTTTTTTAAGAATTAAATAGTATTCTGAATTTTCTTTCGAAAACATTTGAAGTAATTATCCCAAAAGTATTCTTAAAACTTAAAAATAAAATAATAATGAAGAAAAATAATTGCATTGCTGGATTGGGGAAATATTTATAAATTCTGGGCTCTTATCAGAGCCCAGAATACCTACAAATAATACCACATGACTTTGATTTCCATCAATTTATTTTATACATCTCGTTCAATAAAACAAAAATTGTGTATAATACGTATACGCCACAGTGGACATAATTTTTTTTGCACGCAAGCCATTTTTGTCTCTTGTGACAGTAGTCATATTACTCCTATTGATATCCCTACACTGAGGGAAAAAAGAACTTAAAATCAACGAAAACCACGTTGATGCAACTATTTTTCGGAATGATTTTGCGTTGAAGACGAACATTTTAAAATCAAAGTAGAACATCGTTAGTTTATAGTGGTTTGTCGTTATAAAACATCTTTAAATGAAAGTTGTTTCAACTTTTAAAAAAAACACCAATTTATTCAAAAAAAAAAGAAAAAATAGGCAGCCGCTGGGGATCTAACCTACCTACTCTTGGGTTACTAGGCGAATGCATTTTTTTTCAATTTTAAATTTTAAATTTTAAATTTTGTTTAAAGCTAAACAAAAATTATTAAAAACTAGCCTACTTATCAATTACACTGGTCCGCAAAAAACTAAAAAAACTCGGGAGCAAGAACTTTATAAGGTGATTTTGATTGACTTTAGTGTGCTGAATTCAAAACTGTTTACAGATTTTTTCTATCACGTCTAGTTTTTGAGCTATACTCATCAATATTTTCGCTATAAAGCTTAAAAAACTAATTTTTAATTGAGTTTTTTTTTATGTTTAGTCAAAAATATATATTTTCCGTAATATGTTGCTCTTTATACACTTCGCGTCACTTGAATAGAAACAACATTTTTTCTTTAGAAAATAGCGATTGGCGCTTTGGTGAGGTAACTAAGTAGATTTTTGGTTTTGCATTTTCAAAGAGGAACTTTTAACAAACAATGTTGTAAAAACAAATAACCCAAAACAGAAACCGTATGGCTTCTAGTTGCGTTTTTTCGCATTACCTCACAAAAAACAGTGTTTTTTTTGCGTCACTTGAATAGAAACAAGCTCTTAAATTAGATAAAAATGATGAAAAATCATGGAAAACACTAATTATAGTAAAGCAATATTATGCTTTGACATTATTTGCACATTATAACCAATTATGGGCTACGAGCTACCAATAGGCACCACAGAAAATACATAAATAAAATTTAACATTGAAAATGCACTTCTACTGTACACAATCGTGGACCTAATTGAAGAAAGTGATAAAAGTGTTTGGTAACTTCTTACAAATTAAGAAAATCACATTTTCTACAATTTAAGGATTGAATAAGTGAAATAAACTTTCGTTTTTATCCGGAATGCATCTGTTTTGTTTTTATTGCGTTGTTTTTTCTTGAACTATCCTTGTGCAATCTCTAAGACGGTTGTTCTTCCACGTTCCTAAACTTGCCAAGAGCTTCTACCATTATTTCTTTGTAAAAGTTAGCATCTGTTTTTGAAGCGTGAAGCTTCAATTTTGCTATTGCACATCATAAAAACAAAGCGTATTACTATAACACATTTTAGTGCCCTTTATTGGCGATGCGATAAAGGTTATTCTTTTATAAACCAATGAAATAGGACTAATATTAACGTGGTCCATCTGAGTTGTTATGTTTTCCTTTAAAAAACCAATCTTTACCTCACTACTTTTCAGTTCGAATGCAACTATAAAATAGTTAACTTTTTTGTAATCTTAGAAGAACTTAAAATATTGTTATTTTGCATTTTGAGGCTTTTTTAATTTTGTGCACCTTTTATAACTTCCAGGATGGAACAAACCAACACGTTTCCATAGCACTAACACCACGTTTTTGACCGATTTTAGTGGCAAAGTGAAGAAAATTGCAGCTAGTTTTTAAGTTATTTTTTTCTCTGCTCGTGACTTGGGTCTCACCTGTCTTATTATTTGGTTTGATCACTAGTTTACGATATTTTAAAATTTATCTCATCCAAATTTGGCAAATTTTCCAATATCTTTCTCGATTTTGCATAGTGCAGGTGCATTTTCAATGTTAGCTGCTATTTATGCATTTTCTGTGGTGCCTATTGGTAGCTCGTAGCTCATAATTGGTTATAATGTGCAAATAATGTCAAAGTTTAAGACTGCTTTACTAAAATTAGTGTTGTCCATGATTTTTCATCATTTTTATCTAATTTAAGAGCTTGTTTCTATTCAAGTGACGCAAAAAAAAACACTGTTTTTTGTGAAGTAATGCAAAAAAACGCAACTAGTAGCCATACGGTTTCTGTTTTGGGTTTTTTGTTTTTACAACATTGTTTTTTAAAAGTTCCTCTTTGAAAATGCAAAACCAAAAATCTACTAAGTTACCTCACCAAAGCGCCAATCGCTATTTTCTAAAGAAAAAATGTTGTTTCTATTCAAGTGACGCGAAGTGTAAGTCCAAATCAGAAGACGCAAGATGGAATTTGATTAAAAAAACCATTCATTACTTTGAAAAAAATAATCAAGATTTTGAGATATCTATCATAAATTTCTTTTTTCAATATCTTTGAGAAAAAAAATAATTTTGAAAAAATATAAATATCTTTAGGACGTGTTGATATGGCGTTTTGAGATTGCATAAGTAGTTTTACAAAAAAAATTAACGGTGATGTAATTCGATGTCAAATGTACCAAAAAACACGCGTTTTTGACCTATTAATATTCAATTATTTCAAAAACGTGACGTGCCAGTGAAATTTTGACTTCAGATTCGGACTCAGCACACAAAATTCCTCTCGAAAAGTAGGGTTTGGTTCTTGCTCTATATCCTTTGCCGACCAGTGTTACTTACAACTAACTTACTGGCCCTATACGGGCACTCTAAGCTATACTTCATTTTTTTTAAATTCTAATGCCCTTCGGCCTTATAACTATTTTATTACTAATATTTCAATGGTTGTTATTTTTGGGAAACCGACGAAGTTACGAATACCAGAGTTACGGGCGACAGAGTTACGAGCGTCAAAGTTACGCGAAACCGAAGTTACGAAAAACTAGAGTTACGAATTCTAAAGTTATGTTAAGCTATGACATGTGATTTTTGGGTTGGCAACAATTGCGAGGAACGATATGGAATTATGGAAATACAAACAAGAGATTAACATTTTTCTCATTGGTCAGAACTAAATGAGTAAAGCGAAAATGGGTGTTATTTAATCTTGTAAAATTTTGATTGGATATGTATAGATATACATATATGGTTTTGATTTTGTGAGAAGATCGCAAAAACGTTGAAATAGAAAAAAAAAACATAAGTATACTTTTACTTATGTAAGTTTGGGGGACATAATTGAAATTAACTTCTTATTTGTCCAACTAATATTGCACCTACGTATCGATATTCTCTTATTTATGTTTCCATAATTCCATATCGTTCCTCGCAATTGTTGCCAACCCAAAAATCACATGTCATAGCTTAACATAACTTTAGAATTCGTAACTCTAGTTTTTCGTAATTTCGGTTTCGCGTAACTTTGACGGCCATAACTCTGTCGCGCGTAACTCTGTTATTCGTAACTCCGTTACCATTTCGTTATTTTTCACTAAGAAATAATTAAAAAAAAAACTTTCTTAACTAAGCGAATGCTTTACCAACGTGCTAATTCATTGTTGAAAATTAGAGTGATAAAATGCAACAAAATCTGAAGTCCGACAAAAATAAAAAAGTTTCTTACGGCGTTGTTTCAATTTTATTTTGAAGAAGTTTCATGTTAATTTTGTCAACATTAAATCAACGTTGAACATTTTACATTTCTCTCAGTGTACTTTAATATGTTTTTGCGAAAAATTAACAACCAACTGAATTCGTCTTGTTGAGTTCAAAGTTGTGAGTTTTCCATATTCCTACAAAAAATTGAGTTCATAATTTTTAACAGGAAGCATTTTTTTGCGTGGCTATGGCGACATTTGTTATCAATAAAAAAGTGAAACTACGGTCAAACGGAGGAATTTTGTGTGTTTTTTTTTTTTGTTTAAATGAATAATCCCTTTGGCATATTGAATTTTGTATATTAAATTAGGAAGTTCCAAAAAAATATATTTATATTTTGGTTATTCTGAACGGATGACGAAGTCTTTTTTTTTAGGCACAATTTTGCGGGGGAAAGCTGAAAAACTTTAAAACATATTAATGTCAAAATGTCTTTCTCCCTTTCATTTGTCTGTCAGGAACATAATTTATTCTGAGCAATTAGAAAGAAATTTTTATATTTGTTGAGATATGTATGATATTCTGTTATTTGATTTCCAAACCTTGTTTTCTTGTTATTATAACATTAATAATATGACATATTTGTTAAAAGTCACTTGGAATATTGAAATTTTTTTAAAAAGTCATACCTAAAAGAATTTGTTAAGGAATTTAAATAAAATAAAAAATTAACTTCCTACATAATTTGATTTCGTAAAACTGAGCTTGGTTATGACAAGTTGTCAAAAAATAAAAACGACTTTATAAACTTTGAATTGAGGTTTTGATTTCAATCCCCTCTTCTTGGTAACGGCCAGGGTATTCAAGATGTAACTCTTAAATAAGTTTTCGTGTTTGAAATACGTTCAAATAAAATTTTAATTAAAGCATAAAAAGTACGTATACGTCAAAGAGAATATTTTTTCAAGTTTTTGTTTTAAATTAATTTTTGCCAAGCTTTGACTCAGAAGACCTCTGAGTTTTTAAAGTTTACGATATTACCTTTCATTTGACATCAACATCGTCTTTTATATCTACCAGAGTAAAAATGGAATTCCGCCGCACCACCGCCGCACCACGTTCGAAACACTTTTTGACCTCCGCACCTACGCACAGTGGGGCAGCCCCATAGAGTGATGTGATATAAAGGTTGTTTTTTAAACTAAAGCTTTGGGGAAAAAAGATCACGTGTTCTATATTTAACAGTAAAACTGATAAGATGAGCATATTTGTTTTGTTCAAAGTCTTTAATTTATTATTAGTCATGCGGTTGAAGTTGAGTGTTAAAGAGGAAAAGTTCAGTTTTTAATAAGTGATAAAAAAGGTGTTCTTTTGTTTTTTGTTTAAAATCAAGAGTTTTTGGGAAAAAAAAATAAACTAAAAATGTCTCGCATAGACGAAGGTATGTCAATTACTATTCTTCTTTAAAAAAAATAAAAAAAAAATTTCTTATATTAAAAAATTGAATCAGAAAATAATGAATTCTTAAAAAATCGTTTTTTAGTTTTTTCTCAAAATCTTCTGTTTAGGCAAATATTTAGCAGGTCTAAAAATGGAGAAATCATGATCAGTAAAAACTCTATTAGCCCGTATAAACACCTTTGCTAAATGTTTGCCTAAAATATTTTTTTTTAATTTTTGAAATCGACTTTGAAGGAATTAAAGTGAAAAAAAAATTTTTTAAATAATTTCTATTTCGTAAAAATTAATGGTAGCCACTTTTTCTTACTTTTGTTATTGTTTTAAAAGTGATTAGGTTATTTTTGAATTTTATATGCGTCATTTAAACAAAAAAAATTGTTTTTATTTATGAGAAACAGTCCATAGTCTCTTTTTGCATAGTCTCTGATTGCAATAATGATTAAGTCACGAAGTCGGTTTCGTAAACATCATTTAGCAATATTTGTGAAACAAAAAACCGTTTAAAAATGTTTAAAAACGAATTATTTCTTTTGTTTAAGTAATCGAAATGAAAACATAGTATAACCCCTGCTAAATTTTATTTTGCTATTTATAGGAGTTTAAATAGATTTAACTATTTAATTTCATTATTATAACCAATTTTTCATTTTGTAATTTCCTACTTGTTTTTAGATTTTAATGAATTTCATGTTTCAAGAAAAAAATTGATTGAACTTTATTTTTCAAGCAACAAAAAAAGTTTCGATGATAAATTCAAAGACATTGTGCTATTTAAAAAATAAAACTTTTTGTGGTTCTAGTAATACCAATAATTTAACTTTCAAAATACGAAATTTTAAACACCAATTTAAAACAAAATGGACTCGTTCAAACCGAACAAAACAAATATTTTTGTCCAACGAAAAAAACTGGCTCAATGAAATTATAATTCTCAAAAAATACCGTCCACCTGTTGGAAGCCCCTCACTTGATTTTGAGTCAAGCACTTTGCAGACAAAACGGAAGCGAACTGCACATTTACGAAGTACTGACTGTTCGAATCCGAAGTCAAAATGTCCTAGCAAATCGCGTTTTCGAAATATTTTTGTTAGAAAATGCAAAAAAACGTGTTTTTACTACTTTTGGTGTTATGCTTTAATTTGAAGAATTTTTTTTTAAATATAAATCATAACGGTTTCTATAAGAACTATTTTATTCTTTCAAGACCCGTTTAAATCTTTGCAATATCTTTTTAATTGTGCGACATATCTTAAAATGAAGTAGGGGAAATACGTCCAAAATGACATACACGGCCAATATGACATAGCAGCCTTAACTTGAAATGTGTACCACATGTAACCCTACCTCCTATCTCAGTAGGTGAAACCAATGAAATTTGAAATTCTGTCAAAATAACAACTCAATTGACAGCCCCAAACCAAAAATATAAAGTGAGGTGTGTTTATAGGAGCTATTTCATGTTTTATGGGGTTGGACTAATTTTGTTATTTTGGGAGTTGTATGTAGCTTTTTTGAATATTTTATTGGGTATAACGACAGTTTACAATTTAAAGTTAAAAACTTATTAATATTTTTTATGAAGTCAGGGTTTAAAACAGTGTTTTGTATAAAAATGTGTCAAAACTCGATATGGACCAAATGACATACCCTACCTATGGCCAAAACGACATACCTTCAACTTCATAGAAATTGTTGTTGTTTTTTTAAATTTTTACTTTAAATATGTCAATGGGGTATAAGCTAACTTCCGACCGCCAATCATGGTTCAGGCGATGCGGGGGCCATTGAAGCTGCTAATGAAAACAAAATGGGCGGGTTTGCAAGATCAAAAACATTCGGTGTTCCGCTGGCTACATTAAGGTGAAGCATACTGGACACCAACAAATTTTTTAAGTCCTATACAAAGAATTAGGTGGATTCAAGTAAGCTTTCCTTTGAAAATCTACACTTGCCAACTAATTTTTGTATTTTTGCATATAAAATGTCATATGTCGTTTTGTCCATATGGCCTATGTCATTTTGTCCATACGATATGGACAAAATGATTTTCGATACTTTTTTTTCAAAGTTTTAATTTATTTAAATTTTTTTATTTTTTTAATACAAAGAGTACTACAAAATGTTCCTAATATTATAAAGAATGAAGAAAAAATGCAAAGATTGTGTTATACACCAGGGGTATTATTTTATTGACGAAAAAGCTTATGGTATGTCATATTGGACGTACTTCCTCTACATAAGTGTGTTTAGCTTAATTTATCAAAAGAGGAGATGAAAATGTGATACATTATTATAAGCCATAAAACTGACGATATCTCGAACAAAAAAAAAGATATCGAAAAGATTTAAAAAATTCTTGAAAGAAGGAAAATAGTTCTTACAGAAACCGTAATAAATTGTATTATTTTTTTCACATAAAAGCATAACCTCAAAAGTAGTAATTTTTGCAACTTCTAACGGTAATATTTCAAAAACGGGAACTGATAGGATGTTTTTGACTTCAGATTCGAGTTCAGCACACCAAAAACCTTTAGAACAGTATATCTTAGTCTCGGCACCAAGAACGTTGTTGACTTGTGATAATTAATATCACGAAACCACCATTTCTGCCCCACTGTGCTACGCTGCACCACGTCCGAACTTTTATCAGAAACTTCTATTTGCCGCACCACCACCGCTGCACTACGTCCGCACTATGATTAAACATTTCTAAACCACCGCACCACCGCTTCACCACGTCCGCATCGTTTCATTTTGAAAAATATGAAAAAATATGATAAAATTCGCTGTACCACCGATCGCCGCGCCGCACCACGACTGCACCACGTCCGCACTATTTCATTTTGAATGAAAAATTCGGTGAACAACCGCCGCACCGTCGCACCACGACTGCACCACATCCGCACTATTCCATTTTGAACGAAAAAAAATTCTTTTCTCCTACTTATACAAAAATGTTTAAGTCGTCTTCAAAGTTATTTTGAGTTAAGTGAAAAATTGCCAGATTATACAAACATGACTTGGTGATGTTGTGGTTAAAGCGTTGTACTTCTAATTGAAAGTGCTCTGGATACTGGGGTTCGAATCTTATTCTCGTCGGTAGTTTTTTTTTTATTTTATCCAAAATTATGTATCATGGTGCGGCGAATTTTTCATACAAAATTAAATATTACGGACGTGGTGCAGTCTTGTTGCGTCGGTGGTGCGCCGACATTTTCCGCCAAACGGCGGCGGTGGTGCAGCTGCGGTGCGGCGCGGCGGTCAAGATTTTTTTTTTTTTTTTTTCTTTCAAAATTCAATTTCTATTTTTACTCGGGTATTCAAAATTCACCTAACACGCCAATCTTACTAGAATAACTACTAATAGTCATGTTTTACTTGCAATTTTAATTTTTTTTAGTTTTGCTGAGTAAAGCATTTTTGCAGTGGCTGCCCGATTTATATCGAGAGGTGATAGAAAACCACTATGGGATTTTCCTTAATTACCATCACCATATTTGGTCTTGTTTGCTCTGCCTATATCATGTTTTTTGAAACGAAGATAATTTATGTCTTAAATTCTTTGAAAATTTATATAAGTTCAAACACTGCACAGTAAAAACATTTCGACTAGAAAAAGATTTCACTAAAAAACTTTGTTGCAGATGTGGGTGTACATTTTTTATTAGATGTTGATTCATCCCTGGTACAGAGGATATAAATCGATTGAACTGCTTGTTCAAACTGCAACCCGTTGAAAACTTTTTTTTGCAAACATTCAATTCATGTGCGTTAAGCCTAAGGCTACATTATAGAAGGTACATCAAAATTAAACTTTTTTCATTCAAGATAAATAACTCAAAGAAAAACTTTGAATTTTTTTCCGAGAAATAAAAGAAAAGAAAAAAAAAGCAAAGAAAAAATTAAGAAGTTTGAGGCTCTTCATATTTTAATATCAATAAGAAATATGTTACAAAAGTTTTTAATGATTCTTTCTTCTGCCGTACCTACTCTCTGTCTTATACAAATTCCGGAACTTTTATTTTAATGTTTTAAATTACATTTTGCACATTTTATAGGGGGAAAAACGCGCAAACTTAAGGTCGTCGCTAGGTAAGGTCCTAAACAACCACAAGACAATTTTAATTATTCTGTTTACCTCCATCAATTATAATACTTTTAACAAAATACAATAAAAAAAACTTAATGACTTTGTTCTTTTTTTTTTTTGTGTAGTTGTTGTTGTATTGTCGTCGTTGTTGCTTTTAATGTAACAAGATAAATGTAGGTATTATGGTATTTTAATGTTGTGTTCTTTGAACTTTACCTTTTTTTACTTTGTAGCGGAAGATATAGATAGATACACTGCTGAGTAAGTAAACTCAATCAAACGTATTTTTTTAATTAATTTTGGGTATGAGTTGGTATAGATTTCTTCAAAGTTTTTTTTTTGACTTTTTGTTTCGAATGAGAAGAATATATTCATTTAATTAATTTTACGAACAGAACTTATAATGAAGTCTGGAATGGCAGGATTAATTTCTAATAATGTTTTATTGTTATCAATGTTAATGTTAATGTTAATGTTAATGTTAATGTTAATGTTAATGTTAATGTTAATGTTAATGTTAATGTTAATGTTAATGTTAATGTTAATGTTAATGTTAATGTTAATGTTAATGTTAATGTTAATGTTAATGTTAATGTTAATGTTAATGTTAATGTTAATGTTAATGTTAATGTTAATGTTAATGTTAATGTTAATGTTAATGTTAATGTTAATGTTAATGTTAATGTTAATGTTAATGTTAATGTTAATGTTAATGTTAATGTTAATGTTAATGTTAATGTTAATGTTAATGTTAATGTTAATGTTAATGTTAATGTTAATGTTAATGTTAATGTTAATGTTAATGTTAATGTTAATGTTAATGTTAATGTTAATGTTAATGTTAATGTTAATGTTAATGTTAATGTTAATGTTAATGTTAATGTTAATGTTAATGTTAATGTTAATGTTAATGTTAATGTTAATGTTAATGTTAATGTTAATGTTAATGTTAATGTTAATGTTAATGTTAATGTTAATGTTAATGTTAATGTTAATGTTAATGTTAATGTTAATGTTAATGTTAATGTTAATGTTAATGTTAATGTTAATGTTAATGTTAATGTTAATGTTAATGTTAATGTTAATGTTAATGTTAATGTTAATGTTAATGTTAATGTTAATGTTAATGTTAATGTTAATGTTAATGTTAATGTTAATGTTAATGTTAATGTTAATGTTAATGTTAATGTTAATGTTAATGTTAATGTTAATGTTAATGTTAATGTTAATGTTAATGTTAATGTTAATGTTAATGTTAATGTTAATGTTAATGTTAATGTTAATGTTAATGTTAATGTTAATGTTAATGTTAATGTTAATGTTAATGTTAATGTTAATGTTAATGTTAATGTTAATGTTAATGTTAATGTTAATGTTAATGTTAATGTTAATGTTAATGTTAATGTTAATGTTAATGTTAATGTTAATGTTAATGTTAATGTTAATGTTAATGTTAATGTTAATGTTAATGTTAATGTTAATGTTAATGTTAATGTTAATGTTAATGTTAATGTTAATGTTAATGTTAATGTTAATGTTAATGTTAATGTTAATGTTAATGTTAATGATGGCATTATCTTACTGCTATTTTGTGCTTTATGGATCAATAAGAAAAGTTGAACCAGCACTGTAACAGAATTTGCATTTAAGCTACATGGTGTCCAAGGTGATTTTTTATTCGATTGCCATTAAAATACAAATTTCGTGCTAATGAGTATGCCAAAAAGTACAAAATGCTTTTAATGGTATCTACTCAAACTATCGACTTTATTTACCTGCATGAATCTGTCACATGTGTAAATTTTATTTCTTTCCCATTCCAAAAACTTATTTGATGTCACCACCAGCACCGTAGTCAGACAATAGCTTGGCGTACAATAAAAATTCAAATGCCTCTAATAGACTTAAAGTTGATTATCATATTTATGTTAAGTGCCTTTAAAAATGTATTTAAACCGATTTATTTGTTTCTCTTAAAAAAACTTCCTTAATGCTTTAAAGTAGAGCTTTTGTAAATACCATTAACTTCTCTTTGAAAATATCGATTTTTATATATATTTCTTTGTGAAAATAAGCATAAAAGTACATTCAAGTCATTAAACATTAAAATGATTCTTTTTAAGGGAATTATTATTGTGTGGTGTTTTAAACCAATTTATGCTCAGAAAATACATACATTCCACAAATACCTTACAGAGACAGTATTTTTTCAGGATGGTGAAATGAGATAACAGAACGAAAGTCCTTTGCTTCTGGTTTGAATTAAATTAAATCCCGGATATCCGTTTATTAAATAAAATATTGCCAATGTAAATGTTTTCATACAACAACCATACCTCTACCACCACTTTTATTTTCATGTGCCATTACGCGATTTGTTATTTAATATTAAAGACGGTTATGGAAAAAGCCAAACAAGGACTAGGTTATTATTATTTAACTTATTTTGGTCCTCTCTTAACAGGATTGAATTGGAGTGTTTTCTTATTTTTGTGTGTGTTTGTGTCTTCAATTGGATTTTGGTTTGATTTATAGGCGGCTAATTTTTCAGAGTTATCTTGAAGACAGTTTTGATATTTTTATGTTAAAATGGGGGAAAAATATGAACAAATTGGAAGGGGTTATGGATTAGGTTGTTTTTGAGGGAACTTACTTCGACAATTTTAATGTCATAATAAACAAAATAAAATGTTTACTTGTACATGTTTTTTTAAATATAATTTAAGACAGTTAAAGGCTGAATCTTTGTACACAATTTTAATCTTTTAGCTGAATAAGATCGTGGGGGTACTTTAAGTATTTTAGTTTTAAAATTATTTCATATTAAATTAAGTTCAGGGTTAGTTTTTGTAGCATATTTGAGAATAAACAAATTATTTTTGTCTGATTTTCATAGAAATTATCAAAATTAATTAAAACCAAACTTATTCCAATGGTTTTTTTTTCTATTTCATATTCAGCTAATAAATATTCCTTTATATATCATGATTAATTCTGTCAGTAAAATAAATTGATTTCATATGTGAACCGTTTAGTATTATTGTAATTGAAAAAAAAAATCCCATTTGTGTTCATTGATATTTTTGTTTTTTTTTGGATTCTGACTACGTGTTCCAAATGCCAACAAAAATAATTTATTCAATGGAATGCGTTTGGCTATTTGAGCTTATAACTTGACGAGAAGGAATTTATTTAACACATCCACCAGAGATCAACTCTCTTGAATTGAATTAATTTCTTACGCATCAATAATTTTTTACTTGCTCAATAGGGCAAGTATTGGTTTCGTGTAAAAAAAAAAATTCGAGGTTTTAATCAAAACTAACATTACGATGATGGAGAAGTCCGAAAAAGTGGTTTTCGTCATGACGTCCGTCGGTCTGTGCGTCGGTGCGTCGGTGCGTCGGTGCGTCGGTGCGTCGGTGCGTCGTCACAAAAAGCTGTACATGAAGCTGCAGCCTAAACGGGTTGAGGGATTTTCTTGAAATTTGGTACAGATGATTTTTTTGTAATTTCAAAGGTTGGTTTTTTTTGTTTTTTAATATCTCGCTTTAAACGTATACCTCCCATACAAAGTTTTGGAGTTATTGCAACTTTCTCGAAAACGGCTCTAACGATTTTGATTAAATTTAACATACGTAATGCTGTTTGCAGTTTTAACATAACTGCGTTTTTAGTTTTTCTCAAAAAATGCGGATAGTGAAAATATGACATTAACTCTTTTTTAAATCGCAGATGTCGGCTCTTCCCGTACATCTTAATGGAGTTACTGCAATTTTCTCGTAAATGACTCTAACGATTTCGATTAAATTTTACACAAGTAATGTTATACGTAAATCTAACGTAACTGCATTTTTAGTTTTTCTCAAAAAATACGGATAATGGAAATATGACTTTACATTTTTTTTAATCTTTGATGTCGGCTCTTCCCGTACACCGTTAATGAGTTATTACAATTTTCTAGACTAAATTTGATATACATAATGCTTTAAGTGATTTTAATATATGTAGCTAATTGCGTTTTTTGTTTTTGTCAAAAAAAACACGAGTAACAAAAATATGGCGTAAGAAAAACTAAAAAAAAATAATTTCGTATTTTTTCATTTCTTATGAAATTCCTTAAAAAAATCAAATTTTAACTAATTCAATATATTTTTTTTTTAAATCTTTGACATAAAAGCTACTTTTATCATAAGAGCAAGTACGTGCGGCCCCAGTCGTGCATTTTATTTTGCTTAAAATCACATATTTTCCATGGACGCAATTTAATTAGACTCGAAAATAAATTGATTGAAAAAAAAAGAAAATCAAGTCTAAATATTTGTTTAGATACAAATGATGATGGGTAGAATATTTTCCCCTGTGGGAAATACTCGTATGATACATAATTGAATTTATTAGTTACTGTTTGTGAAGCTCTTTAGTTCATTTGTAATTTTATTAAAAAATCTTTTACTGGATTTTTTTTTTAATGTAACAATGAATAAATGGGATATGAGTCTGTGCATAAATTTAATAAAATTAAGGTTTTTAACCTTTTTTTTTTGGTTTGACGGGAATAGTTTTTGTGGACTTTTTCTCTTAATAGTAATTACCTTTGTAATTTTATATAAATTCTTTATATAGTAATTAACATTTCTTTGGAAATACTAGAAGTTTTGCACTTTAAAGGCATTAATTTTAGTCCAACAGATATAACCAGAAATAGATTGATGTCATATTGAAAGTCAATTTATAAATGCTATACTAAAAGCCCTTGGTTGACCATTAATTTAGCAAATACTCAAAAACTACCTCTTAATGTACAATTTGTCGATGAAATGATTTATTCCATGATGCTTTTTGGTACGGAGGTTGAGCAAACTTCGTCTAGTTCAGTGAAAAAAAAATTAAAAGCTTGGGCCGACCGAACACTGGCTTGTGCTCAAAGTGCACTATTACGTTGAATAAGGAATATTTTCAAAAATTCAACAAAAGTGTTTTCCAGTTAATTTGTTTTATTAGACTATTTTTGAGTAAAGATTGCAAGCTTATTATTAGTGAGGGATGAAAAGGCAACGTTGCATTGATTCAAATTTGACTAATTTTTTAGTGTAAATATTCCACTGTTGTTAGGCTGTTTTGGTCCACAAATATAATGGGATAGAACTTGTTTTTATTCGCATTTTCTTTCTTTCAGCCTAACAACAGTGGAATAAATCATAATTGCGAATAAAGTAGCAAAAAAGTAGTTTTAAAAACTATATTTTTAATATAAACGAAGATATTTAACCGAAATAGTAACGGAAAGTTATGAAAAACCGAAGTTATGAAAAACCGAAGACATGAAAAACCTGAGCTATGAATAACAAAGCTAAAAAAATTGACTTAGTTTGGAAAAAAATTATTAAAAATCAACGGTTACACCAAAAATAACGCGCTCTATCATATTGCTAAGCCAAAAACTTTGTCTTTTATTATGTTTTTAAATAAAGCTGTTTAATGAACTAGTTTTTTGAAAAAAAAAAAAATAATATTCAAAAAAAAGATACATAATATGGCTTTTTTAAAAACGTAGTTTTTTTTTTTTTTTTTTTTTTTAATTTATCGAAAACGACGTGACATTTTTGGATCTAGGTTTCTGTTTTGTTAAGATAAATTTTGTATTTAATAACAACCAATTTTATAAAAAAAATAGTTCGAAATTTTTGTTCACATTTTTTTCAAAATTTTGATTTTGAAAATTAATTTTCTGAAAGGCTTGGAACGTATTTATGTTTGTATGTACTCTTAAAAAAGAATTATAGAGACGATTCAACACAAAAAACGCCAGCCCACATTTATCAAAACCGCACTACACATCTTATAAGTTGTCCAAGGTGACTTATCATTAATAAAACCTAAACAACTTCACGCCTTTCATGACACTCTTATCTCATCCTAAAAACTTTCCACATTAACTTTTATTTAATTGCCAATGTGCAATAAGCATTTTTTGGTGTCTTTAATGGACCATGAATTTCGGCTATTAACTATCACTGGTTCCACAAGATTCTTCTGTGTTAATAAATAAACGAAGATTAGCTGAATTTGCTTCCTCAGTCCCCAAAGACTGTGAAGAGAGCTTATATTTAAGGGCCTTTTTTTTTATTTATTATTCTTTGCGGTGGTGGTATCTTAGTTCAAATCGTGTCAACTTTTATTACACATTCCATTTTTATTATTTTGGTCCTCTACTCAGACCTCCCTCTTTGTCGTGTTAAGTTCTTTATTACAATACTTAATAGTACATATTTTTATACACAACATTTATGCCTTAAGGCTTTGGCTGTGTTTCTTTTTTTTAAGGATATTTATGAGAGAAATATGTTCGTATGCTTACAAATGTGACATTCCGCCACTTTGCACTCGATTATGGTTTTTGATATTATAGTTTGGTTGTATTCCTGATTTCAAAACATTAAGGATACGTGAAGGAACACGATGGTTCCATTTAGAGTTTAAGTACTGTTGTATAGCCTTTTTGCAAAAAAAACCATCCTTGATGAAGAGCCTTGGAGGAGTAAATAACAAAGGCTTTGATGTGATATACTTTATTGTTGGCGGCATTTTGGCGATGACGATGATGATGATGATGACTATGCGACATTATGGTTAGAAATTTGGTGTTTAATTTTATTTCAAGCTAAACGAAGATCAATAATGTGGAAAAATGCTTTTTTTGGATGTAAATTCATTTTTATCTCGCAAAACCATTTCGATTCCTTAGGAGATTTATTTGGAACAATTTTGACTTCATGGGATATTGGTTTTGTGTGTCGATGGTAAGCAATTTATAAGTAAATGATAGTCTGCGAAATGTCTTTGCAATTACTCGCTAGATTTTTTTTTAAAAGAAAAATTAAAATTGTTTGCATGAAGTAAAAATGTTACTCATACACCCCAGTGACCTTTTAAATTTCAACTTAAATTAAATTGATAAGACATTTTCTATGGCAAAATGCTGATCAAATAATGTCCAAAAAAATGTGCATTCCGTTCCGGTGAAACCGTGGAATCAAAACAACAAGAAATGGGAGAACCTTAGAGAATGAAGAGATAATGATTCTGGCCAAGAAACAAAAAAGCGAACCACAAAAAAATAGAAGACTGATAAAATTTAGAAAGAATGTTTAAGATGAAACACTGACAAAAGATCCACAAATTGAAAACCTTTTTGGTTAAAGGGTGTTTTTGTAAGAGCTGAATTATGTGTGACAAAAGTTTAATAACAACTGACATAGATTTTGTTTATTTTTTTCAACAAAAAAAAGTTTCTTTTGTTATAAGAACAAAAAATCTATGGAATCGAAAACATTTTCTTGAGTGAAAGGGTGTTTTATTTTTAAGAAAAGATAAAATTTTAAATTAGTACTATGGTAATGAAAAAATTAGTACAAAAATGATACACCAATGAAAACTGGTATCATTTACAACAGAAATCGAGTATCTTAACAGCCTATACAAATATTTAAGGTGAAAGGGTGTTATATTATAAAGAATGAGTCCTATAAAATCAATAGTATAAATGTTACCCTTACAAACCTGATTAAAAATGTTTTCTTTTTCATATGGGAATCAGGAAAATAGCCTTAATTTTTAAATGTCTATAAATAATTTTAACACTCAATTTGGATTTTTAATACAAAATTCAAATTTTGTTTTTTGAAAAGTCAAATTTTTGAAACAGATAGAAATTTTATTTGTAATTCTTCTTTTATGAGTTGAATAATAATTTCTTCAAATAGCATACTAACTTTGTTTTGGAAATTTTTTGTTTTATTAAACTAAGGTCCAATTTATTCACTCTTCATTATATTTAAAGTCTCCATTAAAAATTAAAAATCTGTCAACTCGCATACAAATTTTAAAATTTCCCATTTAACTTTAAATTTAACGGAGAGTGAATAAACTGGGACTAAGACTGTAATAACTTCCTTGGATTTTTCCATTCTTTGGTCTTGAGCACTTGAGTAATTTAAAGAACTGAGAAGGTTTAGTAGAATTCAGTCAGATTAGCCAGTTTCTTAACTTAACTACGAGCTTTTCAAAACACAATTTTTTACTTATACATACGTTAGATAAAATGATCCAGTGAAAAGAAAGAATTTTATCTAAAAAGCATTTAAATAAATCTTCATGCCCAGCAAAATTATAGATCATAAATTTTAAGAATATTTTTTATATGGAATTTATACAAAAAACGTTACGCCAAAAATTCAACATAACTTCCAGGACTATTAATTTGGATTGATTTAGGCGAATAGCTTAACTCGGTTTTGGCGTCGTCGTTTTCGTCTCGTCTATTAATAATGCCTCGAAGGGATACAAACCCAAGTGAAAGATTGCCGCAGTTAGAGAGAAATTATTACTAATCGGAAGTACTAATAAATTAAATTAGTCCTCTCGATCCACGATGGTTTCTAATAAAATTTCTCCATGGAATGATTATTTCACTAAAAGAGGCCATTTAATAAAAACCTCTACCTCCCTTCGCAAAAAAAAAAAAAAAGTTTTGGTTTTTGTTTACAATTAGGCTTAGGGGAAAATAAAAAGGTCAAGATCCTTTTTTTTTCATCCTTAACTGGACAGTCTCCGATTTAAAAGTGACAATACACTCACCAAAAAGAATTTTTCTGCTATCAATTTACTACAAAAGTTGTCCTCTTTTTGGACCATTTAAAAAATGATATGCCATTATCTTTCTAAAATTACTTTACTTTCCTCCGAGAGAGTAAATTCAAATTTGTTTTCTCAATTTAAATTAAGATGGAAAGTTGGTCCATTTTGTATAAGGAGAGACCTTATCAATAAGCCTACTTAAGAACTTTGCTGAGAGTTTATATTTTTTTTTGTCAAATGTTTTTTTTTTTGTATTTTGCTTATTTGAGAAAATCCTTATGGAATTACCTGTAAGACGATTTTTGTTTCAATAGTGATCCCAATAATTTCATCTCCCTTCTTCACAATTTCGAAACGTAACAAAATGATGTGCTTAGAAGACAGACATAAATGGTATAAATGTATGCCATTAGTATAAAGATGCTTCAGAATGAAACGATGATGAAACTTGTAGTATCATTGTGTCGAAGAAGGTAATTTAAGAGTCTAGTGTCTGTTCTGCTCGAAACAAAGAAAATGTGTTCTAAGGACATTAACTCATTAAAAACAAAAGCATTACAGATGAGTTGTGATTATGAAACATTCACCTATCCTTACCTACACTTTATTTGAGTAATTCATTCATAAATAATAAAAAGAAGACATATTTATGGGCATGGAATTAGGTGGAAGCTGGAATTATGTAGGCATTTACATAAAAATCAAATTTATTTTTGTTTTTTTTCCAAATTATGTTTAGGCACATTTGTTTTGTTTTTTTTTTTTTTCTTGTAAAGCTGCGGTAAATTTTTGTGGTTAAATTTGTTGAAGAGTAATCTGTAATTTCGAGGAAATAATTTATTTCTAGAAACATTAAATACATACATTCTATTTCTATATTTTTCATTTCTTGAAATTTGTATTAAAAAGGAATAAAAAATAAAATAAATTTAATTTTTGTGTCGAAAATGGATTAGAGAATTTTATTAAATTTCATGAAATTTAATTAAAAGTTCTCATGAAGGCGTATGTTCACACCACTTATAGCTTACACCTTTATTTTTTTTAGCTTCAAGAAGAAATATTTTTAGTGAGGGACTTTTTGTTGAAAGAAAATTTGATAGGAAATAAAAAAGCAAAGTTTAGAGGAAAAATTAATATTCATAAAATTTTGCACCTATTTGTTTTTATAGTAAAAACTTAATTTTAATTTAATTTTAAAGTTTTGTATTTAAAAATTGGTAAAAAAATAATTTTAATTGTAATTTAAATAAAAGAAATGTATAAAAAAAAAGCTTTTTTTTTAAGACTTTGTTCTCCAATCAAAGTATGACATAGTTGTAATTGTAATATCTTTAAAAAAAATTTAAATATTTTTTTTTTGTAAAAAATTTAATTAAAAAATAAAAATTTTCAAATATTTTTCATAATCTCAATATTTGTATTTTGTATTCAACCATTTTAAATCAGCATCCATTGACACTATTCATCTACTGTTATTCAATTATAAATATCCTCTTCATAGCAATTATTGCCAGTTTGGCCTTTAACCCTCTATCGGCACACGGGTGCGAATTTGGCAGGACAAAAATGAAAAGTGGTCACAGAAAAGTGTCTTTATAAGGGTGAAAATACATTTTTTTGGAATTGTGAATGCAGTATTCGAATTCCTCGGAAAATTCTACATCAATTTCATATATATTTCTCCATAAAATAGTAAGACCGAAAAAAGTTCTAGCGCCATGAAAAAGTATAAACCAAATTCGCAAAAAAGAGGTGTGCCTACAGAGGGTTGCTGCGAATATAGCAATGAATTAATTTTTAGGTCAATTACCCTGCTATTATCCGAAATAATTCTTAAAATTACTCTCTTCAACTTGCCTTTTTGCATCACGATAAACCAAACATTAAGATGTTAGACATCTCAATTCCCTTCTTGGAAGAGAAAATATTTTACTTAAATTCAAATCCTTTCAGAATTACAATGTGTTATTGTGTGTATCAGCCAGTATCCATTTATAATCCCAACACCTTGGTACTCTTGGCCTTGATTTAACCCACGCATATAATTTGCCTTAACTCTTGAATTTCGACTACATTATTGGAAAAAGGATCAACTTTTTGAAAGTGATGTAGTCAAGGGATTTATTCATCACACTAATAATTGAAAATTCTACTTTCCATTGTAGAAAAATGTTTCCAAGATAAATCTTTTTCTTCGAGAAAAAAATATATTAAGCAATAAACAAAAAATTGTGTATTTCCAATTTGAAAAAAAAGGTTCATCGTTTAGTGTTGTTGTTACGAGTACTTAACTTACACTCCTATTTCATTTAACCTTTTGGGCTTATAATAAATCAACTCAATATTTAAGTGGGTGGTAAGAAAAAAAGCAAAAAAAAGACCCAATAACTTTCATTGCTGACAAAACAAAACTATGCCTTTTTTTTTGGTCGGTACAAATAAAAACCCTATTACAAGAATATGCCTACGAGCTTTTTGTTAAAGAACAAAATAAAAAAAAAAAGTATAAAACTTATTCTTCTCAAAGTCACCCTTGAGCGGTACCTCTATTTGCATTTGAGTGTGTTTTTATTTAGAAAATAAAGCACGTTCGATCTTAATTGGCAATATTGCCTTCAAAATTATAATTTTATTCCTTTCTTTTTTTGTCGTTTTTTGTCGAAGCAAATGCAAAAATTATCATCTTTTTTGGCTTAAAAAAATCTTCTATAGCAGCTGATGATTACCTTAAAATAGAACATTCTTTTTTTTTTGCCAAAATTTGATTATAAAGGTTGATGGTATAAAAAAAAAAAACTTTAAACCAACTTTGGGTCAAACTATACAACTCAATTAAGTTAGTTAACCAAAACCTCAATAAAAAGAGAGGAAAGGAAAAAAAAACCATAGGGATAATAAAATTGAATTTGATTAATGAAGGGACCGTTTCATTATAAAAAAGGCAGGGATTATGTAAAAAAAAAAAAAAATTAGAACCTGCCTACCTTGTTGTTAAAATTAAAATGTTATTTACCTTAGAAAATTAATCAAAAAATTAACAACTAAGAGGATTTCTCTTTTTGATGGCTTTGTAGTTTGGGGTAACGATACAGGTAAGGAATAGTTTATGTGCGGATTTAGGCATAGGGATATGGTACTGGTTGGCATGGGCATCAATATGGTGATGGTAACGTCCAGTATTGTTGGTGTTTCTGTACCTGTCAAACGCTTATTTTAAGTAACATTATGGTATTCTACCAGATCTATATTTAGGGAATCTCAACCTGGCTTAACTTTACGATCTTATTAAATTCTCGAATTGAAATATTATGTTATTGTTTCGTAATTTAAAACTTTATAAAAAACGCCGAATATATTTTTGAAAATTAAATTACATAAAAATATGAGTTCTGATGTGGCAAAGTTTATTTAATTTAAGAAAATTAGGACATAAAAGAACTCTTGATAATAACCACAGCTTTCTTTTTGAGCTAGTTATAAAACGTTTATCTTCGAGGACCCAATCAAAAAATTCGTTTTTGGATTTTTAAAAAAATATTAAAATTTTTTTTTTTTTTTGAAAACACAATTTTTTGAAAATGGGTTGATAAATTTTTTTCAAAACTTTTTTTATATTTCAAATAACTATTTAAAATTTTATTTTTATTTTTGAATTTTAAGAAAGAAAGAAATTAAATTGAATTTTCAGTTTGTAGATTAAAACCATTTAAAAGAGTGTTTTTGATATTTTTAATACAATTTTTAATACTTTTTTACATTTCTTATAAAATAAATAATAAAATAGAATGTACATTTTTATTTTATTTATGCTATAAAAAACTTTTACATTTTATGGAAATTTTACCATTTTTTTTTTATTTGGGTGTTTATTTATAATTGCTTAGAAATGTAATACCGGTTTTATAAAAAAAAAGTAAAATTTTAAAACAAAAACAATTTTTCAAATTCTTTTTTCTAAAAATGCATTTTAATAAAAGAAATGACATTGTATACCTACTTATTTTGAGCCCAAATTCATTTAAGGCTTAAAAAGTTAAAAAAAAGTCAAACATCAGTAGTACATTTGATTGGCCTTTCGTGACCTTTTGATTGTGTTCAAAACAAACGTTTTAAACAAAGGCTCGTATGACTTGAAACTTTGCAGCATGTTTGTGGGTGCAGTTAGCTAATTGTAAAGTCACAGTCGATATTGATGGCTAAGTTGATGGAAAATCTAACTGTATTTATACTTTTTCTATTTTTTTATATCACGATAGTTTTGATTTGGTTTATTTTTGTGTTTAAATAAAATTATTTTAACTTATTTTAAAATTGCAGTCCAGTGCATTTATAATTTTACCCAGCAGTTTGTACCAATTTTTTTTTCTTATTGGTTGAATGTCATAACCCTTATTTTTCGCACTTCTGAAATTCACCTTATCTTGGATTTTAATTTTATTAAATAAATTTTTCGGAATTCTGAATATTAAAAAAGTTACAAGCCAAAAAAGTAAAAAAAAAAAGAAATTTTTTTTAAGTTTTGAGCACTTTTTATCAAAATTTTTTAAACAAAAAACGTCCAAGAAAAGATTTTTTTACTTTTTTGGGTTGCAACTTTTTTAATATTCAGAATATCGAAAAAGTGTTCTTAACATGAAAGACGCGAAATTCAATTGTCTACCTAGTACAGGTAAAATAGTACATAAAATCAAGAAACTTAGGGATAAGAACCAAGTACAAAAAAAGTTGGGTGGAAGGGTGTTTTTTCGCGGACAAGAGGGAGGGGGTGAAGGCCAAAAATATACCTACTGAAAAAAATTGTTTGTCGAATATCATCATATGACACATGTTTTCAAGGTATTTTTTTCGTGTTAAACGTCTAAGAACTTAAGTATAAACGTTTAATTTGTCATCAAAACCAAAAATAAAATGAATTATTAGCTTTTTGGGACCAGTTACAGATTTTACTGTCTCTTCGAAAAAAACACCCTTTCACTTAAATTTTTTTTATGAAAACTCTTTGTTCTTGCTTTCTATCTCAAATTCAATATTTTTACCAAATTTCATAAGGGTTTTATTATTTTTGTTTTCTCTCAAAAAAACACCCTCTTAACCATGATATTTTTATAGACACTTTAGATTCTTGTTTCTTATCTTAAAAGTAACATACTTGCTGAATTTCAATAGGGTACCATTAAAATTACTCTAGTATTAAACACTTTTTCTAATATACCTAAAAAAAAACACCCTTTCACAACATGAAAAAAATTTATAGATTTCTTTTATTCGTAATTCCTATGGTAAAGAGAACATATATTTAATAAATTTCTTAAGGGTACCTTTTATACCATTGATTTTATCGGACTTATCGCGGATTTTCGCTATTTCCCAAAAAAAAGCACCCTTTAACCTAAAATATTTGTATAGACTTTTTGGGTTCTTGGTTTCTGTTATAAATGAAACATTTGTACCAATTTTCATTGGTGTAATAATTCCGAATTTCATCATTTCTTAAAAAAGAACACCCTTTAACTCAAGAAATGTTTGTACACTTTATGGATTCTTAATTCTTATACCAAACAAAACTTTTTCACCAACGTTCCTTTTTCATTTATATTGATTCCGACAACTTTGACAGGAAGTGTTATAGTTGATGTGATGTCTAATTTTAGCCCCTGCTCCCATATCTTCCAGTGTCCTGTTTCCTGTATCGGTTTCCTTGCTAAATACAGCTTTCATTATAAATAAATATATAAATGGAGCCAAATCACGTGGGTAGTCATAGGTAATAGTTGATGACGAAATGTAAAGATTAAATGAGCAAAGGCAAAGTCCAAAAATAACCTTTCCTCCAAATGTCATGAGATTAAATATTTTAGCTTAAATTTATACCATCTCTGCAGATAAGAATTAAGAATGCAATGCACTTCGTTGTTGATTCCCGTGACTTATCTCTTTTGTAATCAAATGTTTACTATAGCAGCATCTTGAACTTCTTCAGACTTTTGAACTTATCTTAAACTTCGTTGCAAAAGTTCATACACGTGCCACAAGAATCATCATTTTTGAAGTGCAAATAAATTATCTTGGTGTTATACCTTTAATTTAAGAAAATTTAATTTATTTTCTTAAGAAGAATTGCTATAAAAGTAAAAGTGTAACAAAATTAAATCAAACAATGAAAACCACCACAGGACGTGATGTAGACTTGGTCGTTTAAGTTTTATACCTTTTTTTGCTTTCATCTTCGTTATCTTTGACACGTTTAATAAATCTTTTTTGTTTCAATCCATAAACCACAAACCAGACAGACTTTGATGTTTAAAACTCTTAAACCACAATCCTACCCTAATAAACACCACGACTAGCCAGAAATATTGACAGAGGTTAGGATGAAAATTCCTAAGAATAACAACCTTTTTAACACAACAGATGTTTAAAGGTAAATAAGGCTAATTTCGATATTTATTTCTTATTTTTGTTTATTTTATTTAAAAATCAAACGAAGTTTCATGCCAATTTTCAATATACCAGTAATTGGTATAAAATTCAATTCATCCCCTCATCCATCATCGACAACGTCGACTGCTACCTTTTGTGGCTAGACGATTTCAAGCTCCTTACCCCTAATTGAATGAAATGCAAAAATTTCAGAACTATTCAGGTGAAAAACATAAAAGTGAGGGTGAATAAAGCAAAAATACTTGAGAAAAGAAATATTATTTTGGCTTTATTGATGGTAAATGACCTTTTCTTAATGTTTTGGTTTCAAATGCCAATTTCAACAACCTTTGTTCTCTTAAATCAAATACCTTGGCACAACAGAGGTGAAGGTTTTAGCAATATGAGGAGAAAAAGTTTCAAAGTCACTCCAAGTGAAAAAATCATTTATCTTAGGTTTTTTTTTTTGTTTTTGTTTTAAATCTTTTTAAGTCGTTGAATAATGTTTGAAGTGGTTTGCATTTAAGTGATTTAGCTTCAAAATTGAAAAAAGAAAATTTTTTTTGAGAAAAATATTGGACATAAATATCAAAAGTCATTTTTTAGAATTTTCTTAAAGAAGAAATATATTTCTGTTTTCTTTTTTACTTGTGTTATATATGTAGGTACTATAGGACAAGTTTAGGATTCGGTATAAAACCGAACTCGAGCTACGATCTTAGCTACTGGAGCGATTTACTTCGGCAGTAAACAGTTTTGGGTTATTTCCTTGAGGAGAAATTGAATGACTTACTTCTTGTAACTTTTTTATGAGCAAAATCAAATTCTTTTGAGTTTATTTGATAATTTTATTGAAAAATATCGTTTAAATTTAAGATAAACCAAGGAAAAATTAAATGTTAAAAAAAAAATTAAATTTTGAAAAAAAAAGCTTTTTATACCATTTTTGGATACTTTTCCTAATTTTGAAAATTTTTTGTTTTTCTTTGGCTTATCTTAAATTTAAACGATATTTTTCAATAAAATTATCAAATGAACTCAAAAGAATTTGATTTTGCTCATAAAAAAGTTACAAGAAGTAAGTCATTTAGACCTGCAGAAATATGGTGTTTTATTTCATCTCAAAAGTTCAAACCCTCACAACAAAAAAAACAGCTTGATGAATAAGTCTGAAACTTTGCATACTAATTACAGGTATATTAGGCTTCAATAATTAAGCCTCAGTTTAATCTTATCGCCCATATAAATAAAAAAAAACGGTAAATTTTCTAAAAAACCGTAAAAATGCCTATTTTGATAGCATTTCTAAATTAATCTCAAAAATATGAAAACATTTTGTTTAACAAAGCAAACTTAATTTCTTTGTAGACAATTGAATGAAGTTATTAAATGTGTCCTTGAATGTTCTGTACAGTGATCCGTTATTGAGATATTGATAGTCAAAGTCAAAAGTATGGTTTTTGGTTTGATGACTGATATTGCAGCCTAAAAAAAATCGTAGAAGTTTGAAACAAAATGAATCTTAAAGCCAAATAAATAGCCTTTCTAAAAATAGTAATCATTTTAGCAGAAAAAATTTTCCCACTTTCTTAGGCGAACAGTAAAAACGAAAAAAAATTGGAAAATGTTGGTTTTTGAACATTTCCAACAGTTTAGCTATTTTACCGTTAGAAAGAAAATATTTTAACATTTAATCCTAAAATTAGAAGAATAGAGCTTCCACATGCTTTTTATTTTGTCATGATGCGATCATTTTTTACTGAGATACAGCCTATCGGAAATCACTAAAAAAAAATGACGATTTTTTTTGTTCCCTTAATTTTTTGGGCTAGTGTATTACAATTTGAATTCAATTAAACAGTGTTTTTCGACCAGTCGTTCTCGAGATATTCAGACTAATGCGTTTTTCAAAATGGCGGACACCCCACAAAACCACATAATACACAAACTGAGACTGCATTAAACTCACATGTGGCATTGTTGACATAATCGTTCTCTTAGAATGAGTTTGGCTTCTTTTTCTCATTTGCAACAACCGCTAATTTCCCATGCATATGTTACTTCACATATTTTTATGGATTTTGTCCTCGTTGAGGACGAAAAAGGATTCCCCTAGTGTTTGTTGTTGTCAAATGATGAAAAGAACTTTCGAGCCGAAGAGCGACGATAGTTTATGTCGTTACTTGCGTTTCTGTTGGTTTTTGTTGCTCTACTCTTGTTGTAGTCGTCTCAGCCCCCTTTCCTAGTGCAGCTTTTTGTGGTTGTCGATTAGGAACAATTTTCATGCGCCGGCCGCTCCCAAAACAAAATTTTTTACTTCGGCCGTGCTCGGCTATGTCTGGTGAGGATTTTGATTGATGATAGCTTTGTTTTCGGCTATGTGAATTATGGGGCCAACGACCAAAACTGGATGTTCGTTTGTGTTGACTTGCTTTGCTTGTTGTTACCCACAACTTGTGTTTGAAAATGGTTCAGGCGAAAATGCAGCTGTTTGCTTTGATAAAATAATATCCTTCTCGCGTTGGCTGCTCCCATATAGATACCTCTAGTTTGGCACTTTTTGCACTGCGGTTTGTAGAATCTGGTTCTGGTGATGTGATTTGCTTTTCAGCCCGTTTGTCATAAAATAACGAAATATGGATATGCTCATGTTGGTTGTTAAGCAACAAACTTCGCGATGAAGGTTTTTATTAACTACATATAGTCGGCAAAGGCCAAAACGGCGAACCTGAATTTTTTGTCATTTAATGCGTCATTTAACTTGTTATCGGTCCCTCTATTCACTGCGTTGAACCCAATCCCAATTTCCATAAGTTTTCATGAGTTCCCAAAAATTTTAAAGCGGTTTTTCTCAAAACTACAATTTTGCACATTTGCGTTGTGCGCACGATATCGTCCCACTTCTTCATTAATAACGTATCTGCAAATCTAATGAACCTTTCAAACATATAGTAGGGGAATAGATTGACACAGATACTTTCAGAAACATTTCGCAGTCTAAAATTTGTGTTTCCTAAATTTTGAGGTCGTTACTAATATTTGGAAAAACTTTGATTCAAAAACATTAACCAAACACAGTGTCCATGACTTTTAAAAAAGATATAATTCAAAGCCTTAAGTACTGCTCTCCTTGTTTTAAAATAGTGGATTCAGAGTAATGAGGTAAGAAGTCAAGACCTTTGCGAAATGTTTGAACATAGATATTTTTCCACAGGGACAATCTTATTAACACCGCAGAGTATTAAAAACTCTTTTTCACATCAATAAAATGAAAGGATTAAATAAATGTGTAAAATTTCCATTTAATTGTATTAAATTCCACTAAAAATAACTTCTTTTTTTTCTAAAAACTGAGTGTTTATTGTTAGTGGTTAAAGCATTTTTGTTATTTTGTTCTGCAATTTGATTTACCTACTTAAAAATCATTTTATTTTAATAAGAATTCCAACGAAATTCAAGTTATTTTAGTCCTTTACAAAAGTTCAGCGTAGGTTTGCAAATAAAACCACTGTATCCTATATTGCAGTTGGCAATGATGAAGTGAAACATTCCAATTCCAACAAAACAGCTTAATTCTGTGTAACCCAAAATTGAGAGAATTTATGAGATGGTAAGCGTATAATTAATTCATTTACCCATAGCGCGCTCACAAATTTAATTCCATTCCCCTTCAGGCTGCAGGATGATATACTCAATTATGTCATGCAATTTTGGGTGAGTAAGAGAAACTTTAGTTATTTTAGAATTATTTCATCCAAATACTGAGGATTAGAATTTCGTGGGTGGAATTGCATGAATGGTTTGAGGTGTAGAATTAGAAATATCCTAATTTGTTCTGCTTTTTTTTTTTATTAAAAAAAAAAAAAAAACAAATTAGTAACGAAATAACTTGCACATGGTGTATTGCTTCCATTTATTACCAAGACCGAACAAAATCATAGAAAGTGATGGAAAAACCACCTTTTCGTGAAAGTATTTTACTGTTATAAATTGAAAAAGGGGCCTTATGATCGTTAATGCTAACAACAAACAGAAGTATGAGAATATCACCACTACACTGAACCAAAAAGGTACATAAAATTAGTGAATTTGTACATTAAATTAATGTAAAAAATTCATGGCAAATAAGCCAATGTAAAAATTCATTAAATTTAAGAATCTTTTTAAGAACAAATTAATAAGGGAATGAATATTTCTTAAAAATTAAGAATAAGTTCTTAAATTTTATGAATTCTGTTCATACACGAATTCGAAAACTTTTGAAAATGTTTAAGAAAAGTTTCTTAGATTTTAAGAAAAATTCATACAATTTAAGAATTATCTTATAATTTAAAAACAAAGTTCAGCATTATATAGAATTATATAGAATAATATGAGGAATGTTGATAATATTATAATACGTTATAACAAAATTTAAATATTTAAAGGAATTAAATAACATGCAACACTTACTAAATTCTTTGTTTTCCAAACATGATGTGTTTACTTTATTTTGCAATGACATACTTCGGGTGTACTGGATCTGTTGCACCGTAAAAACCTTTAAGATGGTTTTTACGGTGCAGTATTAAGTGCCCTTTTGCCGGTTCTATTATATTTCGCTTTTTTGCGAAAACAACATTGTCTAAAATTGAAGATTACTCACGTGCCTACTCGTTTCACAAAAGTATCTAAATTATGTACCTATAACAAAAAAATTGTAAATATATTTAATATATAAAAGAAAGAAATGTTTAACAAGTTATGTTTTTATACTTATCTGAGTATATGGGAACCAACAATAATTTACATTGTTGAAATGTCAAAATTGTTTACGTGGTTTAAAATGCTTAACACTGTTTATAATAAATATTGTTTTTTATTCACAAACTTGTTTCGACAACGACCGTCCACTTTGAATATAAGATTTTAAACTAAATCTGCAGAGAAAACCTTCTAAGGCATAGATTCAAAACAACAGTTATTATTTTCTAGATTGATGAAAAAATACATAGACCTTAAGAAAATATACTTAAACACTCAAAACGTAAGAATTTTTTCATAAATTATATGTATACTTTCATAATATTTAATGAATTAATTCTTAAATTTTGGAAAAATATGAATTTCGAACATAAAAAGTATGAACAGATTCTTAAATTTTAAGAATAAGTTCTTAATACTGAATACAGGATAACGGTAAAATATTCGTTATTTTTCGATTAATGAAAAAATACATTCATTTTAAGACAAAATACATTCATTTTTAAGAAAAATACTTTAAAACACAAAATGTAAGAATTTCTTACAAATGTAATTTTGAAAATAGATTTTTCAATTTTAGAAGGAAAAAAAGTCAATTATAAAAATTATTTTAGCTCATAATACAAATGAATGCAAAATAATAGTGAATTTCGTTTATAAAGGTATGTACAGATTCTATAATTCAGCAAAAAATTCTTTCCAATTGGATCTAGAAGTTTATGTATTTATTCATAAACTTTCGTATTCGTTCTTAAAAAAAATTCATAAAAATATTTTCCATAGGAAAATTTTTATGAAAATTTTTATGAGGTAATTTTCTCGTTTTCGTCCCCTTTTCGAGTTACCACGGTTTTTATGATTTTTGTTCTCTTTTCCCTTAATTGGCTTTATCTTTGCCAAACTACGTTTGATTTGAAAGTTTTTTTTTTACAACCAATCAAGAATTTATTACAGTTTAAGTTTGTCTCAAAACTTTTTTTCTGCGGACAACCGTTTCTCCACAATTTTGCATCAAACACAATTTTCTTCGTTTCTTAAGTTGTTTTTTACACTTTCATATCATTTAAGTCAAAAAAAACACGTTAATGAGTATTAATTTTTTGTGCTTTTTATTAAAGCCCAGTTTATTTTCATAAAAAAAATAAGTTTTATTTCATAAAAAAGGCTACTGAAAGTAATTAAAAAAAATAAACAAACTGAGTGAATTAAAAGAAAATAATTTTTAAATACAAAATTAATGAATTAAAACTTTTTCTGAGCATTATCTATTTGTTCTTTTCTTCACCACAATAGCTCAGAAAAAGTTTTTAGTTCATTTAAATTAATTTTTATTTAAAAATTATTTTTTTTTTTAATTCACTTAGTTTATTTATTTTTTTTTAATTACTTTCAGGAGCCTTTTTTATGAAATAAAACTTATTTTTTTTTATGAAAATAAACTGGGCTTTAATAAAAAGCACAAAAAATTAATACTCATTAACGTGTTTTTTTGACTTAAATGATGTGATGAAAGTGTAAAAAACAACTTAAGAAACGAAGAAAATTGTGTTTGATGCAAAATTGTGGAGAAACGGTTGTCCGCAGAAAAAAAAGTTTTGAGACAAACTTAAACTGTAATAAATTCTTGATTGGTTGTAAAAAAAAAACTTTCAAATCAAACGTAGTTTGGCAAAGATAAAGCCAGATAAGGGAAAAGAGAACAAAAATCATAAAAACCGTGGTAACTCGAAAAGGGGACGAAAACGAGAAAATTACCTCATAAGTTTTTCGACTTAAAATGACCTCAGGAATCCATGGTTTTCATTTGGGGCGGTGACTGTGGGACACCCTGTATATTGAATAAAGTTGAAAAAAAATTATATTCATTTTTTTTTAATTATTTTTTTTAGTTTTTTTATTTATAATATTGTTTGTTTGAATAAATGTAACTTTTATGTATATAAAATAAAAGGTTATTAATTGAAGATTGAATTGGTGTAAAAAAAAGTGTATGTCATAAGTTATTTTTTCGAGATATCAGTCTTAAGGAATTTTTTTTTCAAAGTCTAAGAACGATATATACAAAAATACTGATCATAGGAAAAAGATATTAATATCAATCGAAAGGTATTACTTTAACCTTTCATTTAGTACCAAAATTGTTTTTCTAGGTTCTATACTTCGGATGCTATGAAGATTTGTTTTGAAAAAATCCGATTTTTCTGATTTTTTCGTTCTCAACTTCATACTCAAATATCTCGAAATCCCGAAAACCAATTTTGAAAATATTTTGCTCACTAATAGAACTCAATATAAGCTTTCATTTGATACTAGTCTCTTTGGTGTACGCCCTGGGCCCCGCCCAGGCTCCATAGAGAAATTTGTCATCTCCTTTGAAAGCGAACATAAAATTTGTATTACATGTTAAAAGACCAATTTAGGACATTTACTTTTTTTAAAATTATAACACATAAATGTTGGTTATGACTATACGCCTAAGTTTTGCAAGGTCCAATGTTGGACGTTTCGTTCAAGCGTATCTGCTGGTATTTCACTTACAACATGAGTAATATTGACTTCCAAAGCTCACGATGAATCACCCGTTATAATAAGTCCAGAACAAATGATTTTCTCACCAGATCCAGAAAAAAATTTAGGCTGTTTTGATTTCCATTTGAATTTCTATTTTCTCCCGTTTTCAAATTCGAATTCTGCATTCGAACACATTTCGCGAATTCATAGGTGTTTCGAAAAACGATCGGGCCTACAATCTGACAATTTTTTGCCGTTTTCAATCCGAGTAGTAATTTGCTACCGGAAAACAATATTTTCCAACAAAAAAAAGTCAAATGGAAATCAGAACAACCGTTTTTAATCCGTACGGATTCAATTTTCGTTTTTAAAGTAATTGTTTGGGACATTGTATGTAGTATTAGTTCTCTTAATTTTTGTGACTTAAAAAAAAATTGTTCGTCGAATAATGGGCGTTGCAGTGCTTTCTAGCTTGCTTGAACTTTTTGCGGTTTTCCGCAATGGGGTTATAACATCGAAAGCTTAAATCTTTTAACCTAATAACCTCTTTACGTTTTGAATTTAAGCATGATTTTTCTTTCGATTTGAAAGTACCATAAGTCCCAGTTCCAAATAAGCCAGAAAAGGATTCTTGAGAAATGAATTACCATAAATATTATAAGTTTGTATGTGTTTCCTGAAAAAAACTTAACTTCTCTTTCATCGAAACTGGTAAATTCGTTATGAAGTTGACTTTGTTGGAAGTGATTATGAGTTTACGTTTAAAAAAACAAATGTCACGTTTTCAGAACCTTTGACATCCGAAAACATAGGTAAAGGTGCATACCAAATCTGTCTAAATAAGCTCCGGTACAATTTTTTTGGGGTTAAAAGTACATTTCTCCTCTTATATTAGACTGTGAATCTCTTTTGAATTTCATATTACAACACACAAAATAAAAGACTTCATGACTGTACAAAAAGGTCAACTTTCGTTTGACATTATTTCCCTAAGGGAATAGACCAACATTAATTAAAACACACCTTTTATGGTTATGTAGCATTTTCAAAAGGTAAAACTACTAAATTAAAGTATTGGCCAAAAGTTATGTATAAAGAGGAAAAACAACTTTTGTGCTAACGGCATCCGGTTGGATCCTCACTTCTTTTTTTATTCCTTTTGTCCAATATTACAAGATATGACATGAGTCAACTAAGTTTTTCCATTACATTATAAAACAAAATAAAGTTACTTTTTTTGTCAACTCACTTCCTTATACCCTTTTTTATGTAGTTTCATTCCCTAAAGGCTTGTAACCCACAACAACCCCTCTTAGCCAAAAAAACAAAGATAATTTAGTAAATTGTATTATCTTTGACCAAAAAATGACGAATTACTTAAACTAAAAAGCCTTTCTTAAAAGTGTTTACAGAATTAAACAAAAAAAACCATGTCATAATATCTTCAGTCTTCTTCTATTGGTACCTAAATATTTTTTGCATTTAAAAAAATGTAAACAAAAATTTAATCAAAATTAAGATAAAAAAAAACAACCACAAACGAAAGTGTCCTGTTTCCCATTCTAATGTTTTCTCTATGTGTCATCTACGTTTAATAGACACGCGATATTATTACTGATGTCGATTTACAGCATGTTAAAAATGATATATGATGGCTTACGTTAAATTATGTCCTTGGGCTTTATCAATCTCGAAAAAAATTTATTAAATATCATTATGTAAGGCACATAATTTGTTTGTTTTTTTTTTCTTAAATAAATTTTACTTCCTATTTATAAACGAAAAAATAATATAAAATATAAAATAAAAAACAACAAAAACAAAAAATCGTTGAAATGTTTTTTTTTTTTTGTTTGTGGAAATCGATGAAAATATATTCTAATAATATCTCTGCCTTACTACCCTCCAAAAAAAAAAACATTGTTATCGTCGTTTTTATGTGACATGCTAAACTGTCAATGGTTTTCTATTCTATGCACGTGGTACAGGATTGTTTTCTAAGATTTATCGCCCATTCAAAAGAGGTTTTTTTTATGTTTCTTTTTATTTTTTGGGTAAAATTAGCCCAAAGGTATCAGTAAGTCTTTTTTACTTACACACAGAGAGAAAAACTTAGTAAAAACGAATTTGAATGGTACCTAATAGATTAAATGGTGAAAATTGGTGACTTTTGTTTTAAGTAAAAGTAGTTAAAAAAAATTGATCTCAGTTTAACCCTCTACTGCATACGAAGCCAAATATGGTTTTGTCTATTTGTATGCACTTTTCTCTTCTCTGTCACAAAAAAATTATAAAGATTCAATACAATCCTCTTCTTTGTGTTTCTGAGAACCCATAACAATAGTGTTTTTGTGTGTCCGACACAAAATAAAGGTGTATTTTATGATCACAGGTGAGTCGATCAGTCGTGTGCATTGAAATCGAAAGTGTAGCATATATTCATACTTTAAGTGTTAATTACTGCGTTTGTTTGGCAAGAAAAGTGGAATTAAAAATTTATTTTTGATCGATTGTCTTATTATGTACGCTATGAACCAATTTTTATTGAAAAAAAATTATTGGCCTGGTCTTGGGAGGGCAAAAAGTACGGAAGCCATATTTGGCTTCGTATGCATTAAGGGGTTTTAAATCTACACAATTTGTTAAATTTTTTTGTTAAAAATTTTGTTCCTTTACATTTTTTTTGGAAGTTTCAGAAATGGAGCCCCTTCACTTTTAGAGACATTTTTTTTACGTTAACCCCATTTCCAGGAACGTAACCACAAAAAATTTAGGGGGAGGGAGGCTTACCTATAATATTTTTCAATCATTTTATTACTTTTTAGTTTTTTTAAGATCTGGGAGTGGGTGAAAATGTTGGAGCAAGACTTACTTTGACAGTGGAAAGAATGTGAACCAGAAAAAAATATATATAACGGAAAAAACAAATTGCTTTTCTCGGTTCCATGGCTTAAAATGAGCCAAATTTGAATTAATTCTTAACCTTTTGTAATGCAATGTATTTATTTTACTTTATTTTGTTTTTAAATGATGAATATTTATCTTTTGATTTTTTTAATTTTATTCTTTACATAATCTGAATAAATAAAATTAGTAAAATTTCTTACTCCTTAATGCATACGAAGCCAAATTTGGCTTATAAACAAATTTTTTAAACAAATTAATTTAAACAAATTTTTTAAATGTAAACCGTTTTGAAACAACCCAAAGAACCAATGTAAAGCATTTTTTAATTTTTTCGTCAGGTAATATTAATTCATGCAGTAGAGGGTTAAGTTTTAAATTTTTTAATTTCGTTAAGCAGTTCAACGCAATAGTTTTTTTCTGCGATTTTTTTATATTAAAAAATACCATTAAACTATAATTAAATAGTTTTTATTTAATATTTCCTCTCTTTTTCTTTTCAGGTAAGAAAAAAAAAAAACAATAATTTATTTTACGTAAGTAAATCAAAATATTGAATTCGATTATTAAGTACTTATCGAGCATCTTAAAAAGATAATAATATCTTATTATACCCTCACGGAGAAAAAAAAAACACCTAAAAACAAACGGATCTTATATTAAATTAAAAGGATTTCTGTATAATTTTTTGCCAAGATGTCTTCCGCCTTAAATTAAGCGGACAAATCTTCTTGATTTCTTGAATAGGACTAAATCTAAATCTGAAGTCGAAATATAATTTTAAAATTATTATTTTTGTCGGTTTTTAAGCTGAAAATTTACATTAAAATGAAATGAAGTTCAGTAATTTTAAGCTGAACAGAATTTAAGTGGATTCTACTTATTTTTAGCGAAAATCGTATTGTTTTAAGAGGGTGGGATTTATGTTGGACATCGTCTTATTTTAAGTTGACCTTTTTTTCTCCGTGCTATTATTGTTTTTCGTCTTTAAGTCTGAAGAACACTGAATAAAATAAAAATAAATAAATTAGAGATAGATATCATGTGCACTTAACTAGTTTTGATTTGAAACAGTAGGCAACCAGAGAATAAGGGTTTCATGTTCATCACGAGACACGAGTGCAATAATATTTGTCCAGTCTGGTTTTACTGTTTTTTAAATCAGAGCATATTTTTCCTTTGTAAAATCACAAAGTCAACAATAAGAAAACAATATTTTATACGTGATTCATGAACAATTGATATACTACTTCTGCAACGTTTAGACATTGCCAAAGCCTTTTTCTCATGGCTTGTATATGGCAAAGGGGAATGTGTGCAATATACAAACAGAATTCACTTTCAAGTTCAACAGTCACTATCCGGTCAAAACACATTCAACGACTTAGAAAAAGAATTAAATAAGTGGCAAATGCAAGAAAAAAAAAACAGTGACGGGCTGTCTCGTATCAGTGACATAATCACTTTAAAATATATACTCACAGTTGTTCCTGCCAAATATTGTTTCAAATGCTAACGAAAAAATAGTGAACAGTGAGCACTGAGCAGTTACAGGATATACAGACATGGATGCTCTCACTCTTAAGCTATTTGAACATCTTGCAAAAAGCAATAAACGTATAAAGGCAAAAAATGAAGAAGAACATCAAACAAAACAAATGATGGCAGGAAGTGTATTTTTTCTTACAACCGCAAAGTGGTGCATTACATGAATTTTGCTGTCAGTATAAATTATTTGTCTATGGATATTTTTTGTTGACGAACATTTATTAAATTTGACACTCTTAAAGATTTAAGTCCCTAGTATCTTTTGTCTTTTTTTTTGTAAATATCGTAATAATGACAAAACGGAGAAAGGAACAACACAAATAGTCCTTTCATATCAGTGACATACATAAGTACTTTGAAATAGGTAGGTACAACAGCCAATCGTAGTTTATAATTTTGAGTCTTCGTTGAACTATTAAGAATTAAGATTAATAGTAGAGCAAATTATTAGGGAACCCGGCCGAACAGCTCTGATTTTGACGATTTTTTTTTTTTCAAACGTAGGTACTTTAAAGTCTATAGATTAAAAATTGCCGATGTTGCCGTATTGTTTTTTTAAAATTAATATTAAATTTTTTTTCAACAAAACCTTTTCTTTTTGCTTGAATTTCATAAAACAAATGATAGCAAAAGATTCTCTAGGTAATTTAAGGAAAAAAAAATATATGGCAGTAAGGGGCAATCTTCCATCGTTTAAGCGATGAATGCAATTTTCTCACAAACTGACTTCAAACACAAAAAAAAAATATTTTGAACACAACGGCAACACCTAAAATATTTACAGACACGTTTTTAAAAAGCCAGAATCTCATTTCTATCTGTAAAATTGAAATCCACTAAATACAATCAAGAGTTTTTAAAAGAATAGTGGTCCTCAACTCAAAATTTTGGAAAAAAAAACGTTATTAAAAAAATTTAAAATAGCTTTTTTTAACTTTTTCGTAGTAAAATATGAATTTATTTAGAAAAATTTTTTTGGCTATCAGTTGAATTCCGAAGAGGAAAAGGTAAGGTAATATATATTACAGTTTTGAAATAAAATATAAAAATTCCTTCAATTTCATCGGATTTTCTTGATAAAAACTGAATTTTTACATTGAAATAATTGAATTTCTCAATGACTTTGGCAAATAAGAACTTAAAAATTTTGCTATCTAACTTTCAACAATAAGGGTATTAAATGAATAAAAAATAACTTTATATTAAAAAAAAAAAAAATTAAATTTTTTTCAAAACTTTAGGCCGGGTTCCCTAATATTGCCATTTTTTGAGCTTTAGTTACTCCACTAAAAGCTATAGCATAGCATTTTGCAACGGTTGATCAGTTCTCTTTTTAATATTATTTTTATATATTCTTATTTTCATGTTATATTTCTTTCTACTTCCATGTTGAGTTCTTTCAAATTCTTTCTTTTTATTCATGTTTAATATTCCCCTGGTATTTTGCTTCAAGAAGTGTGATCCTGGTGATGGATCCTGGAATTCAGGAAGTTTAATATTAATTCTAGTTCCGAGCTATTTTAAGTTTCTGCTTCCTGCTAAAGATGATGGAAGTTCTTTATTTCATGAAATCGAGTTTTTTTTATTCAATGACAGTTTTTCTGGTCGATAACTCCAGGGAAAACACCTTTTTAGAGAGTTATATCTTATATGCTCTTGTTAACGCAATAGTTTGAGGTGAACGGTTTTCTTCTATTCGTATATTATAAATATAGTTTGTAGTTGTTCTAGTTTTTGATGTTAAAATTTTCTGAAAAAAAAAAACAAAAATAAAAGGTTTATAAATACAAAAAAAGAATTAAAATTCTGCTTTAATGTACAGTTTGGCGTTCTTTATGTTGTTAGTCAGATTAAAATTGTTCTCCAAGCAATGAACAATCTTTCTAGTTCATCAAAGTGTTAAAATTTCGATCTGTCTTTTCGGTTTGAATGAATTTTCACAAATTGAATTTGTACATAAGAAAACTTTTCGAAGCTAAATGACCTATTGGAGAAAAACTGAATGCATGACAACACTTCACATCATAATATTGGATAACTCACTGAAAATTTGAAAAATTTGGTGAATGGGTGTTTTTTTTTCGAAGAAGCAGTCAAATCTGTAATTATTAGTCCTAAAAAGCCAATGATTCGTATAATCGTATAATCATCATCATCATCGACACAAAAAATAAAATGAATAATTGGCTTTCTGGGACCAATTACAGATTTTTCTGTCTCTTCCAAAAAAACACCCTTTCGCTTAATTTTTTAATGAAAATCTTTAATCTTGCTCAAAAAAAAATCTCTGCAAGAAGTATTTTTGTTGTTTTTTGAAAAAGTAGGTAGGTAAAGGAAAAACATGTTCTTCAAACCAGAGAAAATTTTACAGAAAATTACAAGTTTTAAAGTTTTCTTATATAGACATAGACTGATTTTAGTAAGCTATTAGCCAGTTATCCATCCATTTATTGACATTATTTTTAACGTTTCGTAATCTAATGGTACATAGTTCTTACTTATTTTGTTCATTCAGAAAATAAATACATTGTTAAATGTTAACTTTAATTTTTCTTTCATCTCAGTGTATAACATGCAGAAACAAATGTACCCTAAATGTTTTGTAGTGTTTGACTTCAAGATTAAGGAAATATTTATAGCTTTAAGAAAAAGATAAAAGTATTTACATACATGTGCAAGGAGGATCAGCAATCTTGATAGAGTGTGAAATGTGAAATAATTGCTTCGAAACAAAACAATAAGGAAAACTTGAAAACAGAAGAAAACAAAAAACGAAAGTTGAATAAACCCTATTAAATTAAATTAATGCCCTTGACTATCAAAAGCAGTAAATTCAATGAGGCTTACCTCTATAAACTATCCAACAAAATATTTTCCTATTAGCGATCTATATTTTCCAAAAAGACACTTGATTCTCTCAACTTAATCGCTTTTTAATCTTCTCAATCTATCGTGAATGGGAAGAATTATTTTTGACAGCTTGCTTATTTTATGACCAAAAACCATATCCGGCGAATGTTTTATCCTTTTTCACTTTCACTTTCTTATTTAATAGCTCAATTGTTAAGTTCACAAGCCAATAAAATGATGACAGAGGTAAGACTCTGAAGGGCCTAGGTTTTTTGAAACTTGCTTATAAAGAATATTGCTCAAAATTTGTTCTATGGATAATCCAACACTGTGTTAAAGGACTTTTATACAAATCATTTCATCGTTATGTCACGATAAATTTCAGTCTACTCGTAAATCTTTTCGTATTATAAATGTAAAGGATGTCAGTAAATTAAGTCATTCAAGTATGAAAGTCGAAAGCATTAATATCAATGAGTATTTCGGGTGGTATTTCATCAGTTATCCTTCTTAATGTCCTTATATTATAGAACCCATAGAAAAACCCTCTCAATAAAATAAAATGCTTAACAAAAACATTGCAGTCCCCAGTTTTATGAAAACGAACGAATTTTGTTGGAACATCCATAAAAGGTTTATGATATAAACGAGGTGTAAAATGTACCTTTACTGCTATTAAAAAGGACTCCCCAGTTTAAGTATGTTTCTCTCCTATTTTATCAGATAGATTTATGAATGCATAATTTATTTTTAATAGTAGAATGGCGACAAAGTTTTTGTTTTTTCTGAAAAAAGAATTGCGCATTAAAAACAGTTGTTGACGTCAAAAAAATAAATAAAATTATAATAAAAAACTATTTTCCTGTGAAATTAAAATAATATGATTTGCTTAACTTGAGTAAAGTAGCACACAAATTGCAGGTAAGCTACTTAATTCCGGCATAACAAATGGAACTTTTGTTTACTCCAAAACAAACTACTTTAAGTTCTTTTTTTTTTCTTTCTAAGATTTAATGGTTGAAGTACTTTGTCATTCATGTGATGGTTATTTGCTTAATCTTTTTTCTTTTACGTGCTATACTGAAGTAATAAGGTTGTTGTTGTATTTCAACAGAATATAAAGAAGGTTATGTGAATTTCAGGAAGTAGAATGAGATTACTTTTTAGTTTGGGGTTTATATTTTTTAACTTTATATTTTTTTTTTTTTTTTGGTTCTATAATAACTTTTTGTGTTTTAATTTCCTCCATGGGTTTGCAAGAAAATAATATATATTTTTTGAGATTTTATGAATTTTCCCTTCTTGTCTTCAAATAAGTAAAAACCTGTTTAAATTTTCAAGAAGAAAAAAGATATTCTGAGAAAACCCACAAAGCTAACAAACTCTTTGAAGTACTTAAAAACATACGCAAAAAATCTCTTTTACAGTTTCTCAACAACAGAGATAGATTTATTTTGATTTTTTCAAGTATTTTGGGGATGCACTTTTGGAAAGAATAATCTATGGGAAATATTTTACTTTGGAGTATTAGTTTTGCTTCCTTTTCAATAATCTTTATTTGCACAAGAGATATCTTTGTTTTGTAAGTATTTTGCTGCTGATCAAAGGAACTTTTTTTAACAAGTTTTTTTTTCATTAATAAGAAGGTATATTTAGTTTGGATATAAACTGTTAAAAAAGACTAGTGCAAATGATTTTTGAACAAAAAACAATATAAGCAGAAAAAGGAAAAAAAAAAATAGGGTGTGGGAGGGAAAAAGGAGATAAAAACGTTGTTTTTAATGATTTCTGGCAAAAATTCCTCTAGTATCCAAAATAATATGATAGAGGTATACAGGGTGTCCCAAAAGTAATGGATCAAACGAAATATGCTGATGATTGGGGAACTTAAGGGCTCTAAGAATTTGGTAACTTGTTCATCCCAAATCCTTACGGTTTTCGATTTAATGCAATTCTTGTGCAATTTTGAAAAATTCCTACTTGCCAACAGTATTTTGCTTCCTGCGCCCATTATTGATTTTTGTTTTTTAAATTCTTTTACGAAAACATTGCCAAATAATAAGGAACCATTCATTTATCAAAAGATTTTTTATTCCATACGCCATTTCGCTGCAAATTAAATAACAGTTTCAAGTTTTATAAAAAATCTATTTCTAACTTTTATTTGAGAGCAATACCGCAAAAAAAATTTGTACGGTATGACACTGGTTTATTATTTTAAAAACTTGTCCCAGTAATGCAGTTTTCAAAAAAGTATAAAAGTTTCCAAAGTCGAAGCTAGATCGCAAAATATTACAATTTGAATTCAACAAAACAGGGTTTTTCAGAGCGGAAAACAAACAAAAATAAACAAATTTTCTTGAACAGTTGTTTGTTTATTTCTCTTTGAACAAAAGCCTCTATTTTTGTTTGAATTTTTGCTCTGAAAAACCTTGTTTTGTTGAATTCAAATTGCAATATTTTGCGATCTAACTTCAACTTTGGAAACATTTATACTTTTTTGAAAACTGCATTACTGGCACAAGTTTTTAAAATAATAAACCAGTGTCACACCGTCCACATTTTTTTGCGGTGTTGCTCTCAAATAAAAGTTAGAAATAGATTTTTTATAAAACTTGAAACTGTTATTTAATTTGCAGCGAAATGGCGTATGGAATAAAAAATCTTTTGATAAATGAATGGTTCCTTATTATTTGGCAATGTTTTCGTAAAAGAATTTAAAAAAACAAAAATCAATAATGGGCGCAGGAAGCAAAATACTGTTGCCAAGTAGGAATTTTTCGAAATTTCACAAATATTGCATCAAATCGAAAACCGTAAGGATTTGGGATGAACAAGTTACCAAATTCTGAGAGCCCTTAAGTTCCCCAATCAGCATATTTCGTTTGATCCATTGCTTTTGGGACACCCTGTATACAAAAATTTAGATAGAAAAATGATTTACAACTTTCACCTGGATCACATTTTTCATTTTTTATAAAGTCAACAATATTGATGTTTTTTAATATACACCTTCTATTATAAACAAAGCTAGTAAAATTGAGTAGTTAAAAATTTACGCAAGTTAACGATTTGATGAAAAATCCCAAAATTTACCGTAACTTTTCGGCGTCTCAAAAGAAAGAAATTTGTAATACTTACAGCCATGATCGATAATACCAAAGCCACTTATTTTATATTGCAAGTGTTGCCAATTTTACTTTTTTTTCATACAACGTAGTACAAAAATGGTATTGCCCCCACTTTTCCTAGTCATCTGATATTACCCGTGCTTTCGACACGTAGTCAATTTGACAAAAACCCTTTTCTTCCATTAAAAAATGATTTGGAATAAGTGCTTTACAAAATATAACATATGCAGTATGCACCGAAAAAAAAATTTGATAATAACAGCTATCAAATTAACATTTTTCAGTGACAAAAGTCGTCCAACAATTAAAATATCAATTTTGATATTTTATCATATCATTTTGACATTATTTTAAATTTCAGGTGGGATAGTGAAAATTTCACTTTGACAATTAAAATATCATTTTGACATTTTTTTAAGTTTAAGTGGATAGTGAAAATTTCACTTTGACAATTAAAATATCAATGTTGACTAGATTTTAATTTTTAGTTTATTATATTGAAACCTATTTCTTTCCTTTTCATTTTTATTATTTTTATTATTTTAAGAATTTTCTTTCTTTTTTCACAACATTACTGAAAGGGAATATTCTTTACAAAATAATAGTAATATTATTTTTTCTATTATAGGTGATATAATTGTTTTGTTATTTTCTCCCAAACTATGTGAAGTAAAATCTTAGTGCCGATCAAATTTTCTCAGTAAATCATACATTTTACTTCGAAAAAACACAAAGCGCCTTTAAATTAGTACACATTAAGAATTTTTTATTTAATATTTTTCAATAATTTGGAATGAGAATTTGATATGAAAAAATGATAATAAAATATCAAAAAAAAATTCCAAAATGTGACATTAAAATATCATCCTGATAATAAAAATGTTGTTTTAACATTTTAAATATCATAAAACACATTTTATAGAGCATTTTTGGCTGATATTTAAAAAATGTTAAATTGATATTGGTTTATTTTTTTTTCGGTGTGTATTACATAATTTCTTAGGAAGCACTATTGAAAAATATTTAACATGTGCAGTATTTCGTTTTTCGGCGAAGAACAATTAAAAATCAATATTAATCCATCTCCCTCTGCTTTGAAATATTTTGTGTTTGATTTTCACGAAATGCTTTTGTTCTTATGAAAGTTGATAGTTTGCACTTCGTTTTTGCAAAAATGAATTCATATCTCTCTCTCTCTCTCTCTTTTACCACTTCTAGTTAAATATGCAACTTATAGTCTTCATATTCTGGACTGCATACACCTGAGCATTTACAGTGGTGGCAAAATAATTAGAAACATCTTCCTTTGTTTACAAAATGTTATTTTTTTCTTGCTATAAATACAAAATATTTAACAAATTTTTAGCAAACACAAGTGATGATATAATCCTTGTAACATTTTAAGAAAAAAATTTTAGAATTTATCCAACAAAAGAAAAATATTGCAAAAATATTTTGTGTGGAAATTGTGAGGAAAAATGACTAAGAAATATCCTGTTTTTTATTTTTAGCATTTACATTTGCCAAAATTGGTCAATTAATTAAACGTACAATTAATAAAAAGGACTATCCCCAACTAATTTCTATTAGTTGGTTAATGTGGTTGCAGTCCTCGAAAAATGCCACATGTTCCAAAAAAATTATAAAACGTCCTTAACAATATTCCTGACACACCAACCCCTTATATTTTAGAAAAAGAAGGTGCAATTAAGAGAAGATCCTTAGTAAAACATCGAGCTCTTGAAATACCTCTGTTAAAAAATATTTCTAATTTTTTTTATTCATATTGAGAACATACAAATATTTTGAAAAAAAAGAGCGTGTTTCTAATTATTTTTCAACCACTGTATAACACGGTGCGACACACACAGGTCAATTTTCCCAAAAACATGGCCAAAATTATTTTTTGTTTTTATTCAATTTATTATTGCATGATTATATCAAAATAAGATAATTTCCATAAAATTCACCATTTTTAAGTAAATTTACACGAAAATTCACAAAAGAGAAGCAAAAAATGAAAAAAGTCGTTTTTTTTTTACTTTACGCCATAGGGTTTCTTTCATTTGACATTTAATAATACAATATTTATACATTCAATAGATTGAAAAAAACAGTTGAACAGTCGTTATTATAAATAAATAAATAATGCAGGCATAGATAACAACTATATACATAAATAAACATGAGTGTGAGTTTGTATGTGTGTACATCATTCAATGACTTGTGAGTTGTGAAACTGTAACTATAAGTCTGCTTGCTCGATCTCTGGTTCTATTAGAAACTGAAGTATTTCAGAGGGAAACGCATTTTTGTTTTAGGATTTAGTTTTCTCAAACCACTTATTAATGGGTCAGAAGACACCAAGAGATTATAAAACACATCTTCCATATTTTGCTGCCTCGAAAATTTTCTTGGGAAACTTTCTCGAAACGCTTTATATCTTTATTTCGTGATTCTTGGGCTTCTTCGCCGAGCTGTCCAATGAATGAATAAATTTTATGGTTATTATGAAACTAAGTTAATTTTCCTTCAACAACTATTGAAAGTGCTTCTTCTGCTGTATATAGAATAATTTTCTGGTCAATTTTTTTCAAAGCTTTTGATATTTTTCAGCACGTGAAGGAGTTGAAAATATTATATTTTTCATTACATTTGATGAACAAGTTTCCCTTTTTCTCGCAGTTGCATGGCGCAGCATAGCTTAATTCTTCGGCATTATAGTTAGAACGTAAATCTTCTGTTTTACGTCTCTTTGACCGTTCGCTTAGGTCTGAAAAATCCATTTGAGGCCGTCCAACAAAGCCATGGGCTCAGCATGGAAACGATATTTCATATTGCAACCAATTTATATTTTGTTTTAAGAAGGTGTTGTTATTTCTGGAGGCACTCAGCCATCTTCTTCTATGTTCATATATGAAAAATCAAAATCCGTTAAATTTTTCTCTATTTGCTCCGAAATTTCAATATTTCAACCTTTGGCACCAAAAAAATTAATTTTTTCTGTAATGTCACGTGACGAACAGCTTTTTAAAAATTCAGAAAGCTTATTTCTTGAAAGAAAAATGAAAGTTAATTACGATCCTGTGTCAAAAAAGAAAAATCTAATTAAAAAAAAAAAAAAAAATCACCGTCCCCAACACCTTTTGAAGCCAATATTATAAAAAGTCGCAAAAAACCGCAATGTTTTAGGATTGTTTCCCATAAAGGAAACATTTAACTATTTTTCAACACTATTTTCAGTACAGAAAAACGCAAATCAACTTAACTTTTTCATTATCAAAGAAAAAAAATTTGTTTGTTTTTACTGCTCAAACACATTATCTTAAGAAGCTTTAAAATTTACTTTAGACTTAAAATTTTGCATTATCTTTGTCATTATCTTTTTTTAACATACCACTAGCAACAGAATCCATGTTAATTATTTTTAAAATCGCCAAAAAAAATTAAATAAAAAATAAAGCAAACTACTTCTTATAAGAAACCAACCTTGCTACTGCACTCGTTAATTAAAATGTTCTACTTTGAAAGCGTCTACTGATTAAACAGTTACAATTTGCATCGCATGATCAATCAGGTTCTAAGCTTATGTTATTTGTAAACAACTTGGCATTAAAAAAAAACAACAAATCGCAAATTTTTTTTTTGTAGTTTTGGCCATGAATTTGGGAAAATTTACCTGTGTGCGACACTGAAAATACACTGAAAATACACCCGACGAATTACATAGTGAAGGATGTTCGTATGGTCGAATAATGCATAAAAATATTTTTGTTATATTTTTGGAACCCTCCACAAAAAACCATTTTTACAGACCTTACAATGTAATCTATCAATATCTTAGTCATTTTTTTAACAACTCTCAATATGTTATATGTTTTTTGAAAGAAGATTTCCAGACCTTTTGAATGATGTATAGAAGTCTATTGTTTAAACAAATTAGGTAAGTGTAGGTTTTTATCCCATAAATCTTGAAAAAGTGATTTTTTCCTCATTTTGTTTCACATTCATCCATTTTTTATTGCACAATAAAACAAACAAAAAAATTAAGCAAGGTTATATTCTGTATATATATATATTTTTTTTTGTTGAATTTGACCAAAACTGCGAATTCTTTGCTATTTTTTCGTAAATAGAAAATGTGGCTTTTCATGATGTGAATTGCAAGGTGCACAATAGGGTGTTCGTTATTTTAAAATAATAAGAATTTGTATGCTCGTAAGATCTTATATGGTTGGAAATAAACTAAAAAAAAAAAATCCCTAAGTTTCAAGTCTCTAACTTAATTCTAAACCGTACCGCCAAGCGATTGAAGTTTCTTATGGAAATAACATGGGGTTTCTTGGACCTTGTTCGATCAATTTTAAATTCCAGTCAAACCAATTGTTCAAAAAATTTAAAACCTTACAGGCTCAAATTTAATAAGTGTAGCTATCATGTGAACATTTTTCAGATTTTTAATTGTTATAATTTTAAAGATTTAGCTTGTTAAAAAAATCATTTTTTTTTCAGACTTTTTCAAAAATAACTTTTTACACGTTTAATGCAACAAAATTAAAAAATATACATTTTTATTCACAAATAAGCGTAGTATGTATATTTGTTTATTTATATTTAATTCAAAGTTATATAATTAACTAGTTTTTTATTTAATTACTACAGTACTTTTTCTTAAATCGGGAACACGTTTTTTTATTATCGATGTGAGTTGAAGAATTAATACACTATGAATTGAATATGCATTTTAAATATACATGCTAAGCTTATTTGTGAATAAAAATGTATGGTTTTAATTTTTTGACATTAAACGTGTAAAAAGCGATTTTTGAAAAAGTCTGAAAAAAATGATTTTTTTAACAAGCTAAATCGTATGTAATTTCTCGGGTGTATTTTTTTTTTTTATTTTGTATCACAGTGTAATCGAATCGCAGAGTTCTTTTATTGTTGCCTAATCAATCCTAGTAATGTGATCAGTGGCAATTTTTCACAGTTGCTTTAATGCACTTTGTGATGATGGTTAGCAGTCCTCGAGTGGAAGGCAAGCGTATTAATTAAATTTTTGGCAGTATTTTCTATACAAAAAACCACACATGTCGACGACGATGAATTTCTCATTACATCCATTTGTTGTTGCGTGGTAACATGAGAATACCCAAAATCTATATTGGATTCCTGGAAATATTTCACTATGCCACTAGTGCATTTGTGATGCTAGGAAATCCTCCAAAATTGGTTGCTCAGGGAAGCTTTGAAAATCACCATGAAGTAGGATCAAAATGAGTTTGAAAACGTATTAATACAACGAATTTGGAATTGAACGCTACCGTCTTCATGCAAACAGGGATAATAGAAAGATGCCTTTCTCGCCAAAAAATTTAAATATTTGACAAGCATTTGAAAAGTAGTTCTTAGTATTTTTGCGGCAATGAATTCTATGCTTCCCATGTGAAAAATTGCAGATTTATGTTGAATTCATTCAGATCAATTGTAAGGCAATCAGGCTACAACACACTTTTTTTTGTCAGTTTTTGATAAAAAAAAAAAATTAGCCAAACCGATTTGAAACTTGTTATAAATATTTATTTAGATAAAAATGTAAAAAAAAAAAAATAAAGGAACAAAAAAACACGTATATGGCATAGTGAAATATCATTAAACTACTTCAGAATATTCTATAAAATCTTTCTAACTCCTTTTTCTCACGAAACTCTCAAAAGAATTCCATTCATGCGATATAATCTCTTGTCCATTTTTACCTGCTCAAAAATCGCTTAAATTTATGACTATTTTGTAATTACATTTTTAAAAATAGCAAATTGGTTGCATTGAAAGTTCCCATATGTCTTATAAAATGAATGTGCTTTTGGTCAATTAAATGGCTTTATTTTGTATACCTTGTCGTTTGTTTTTTAAGTAAAAAGAAAAGATTCCATGTTCATTTGCAATAATTTCAGCGAAATTCCCAAGAGTCAGCAAAAAAAACAAATAGTTAAAATAAAAAGAATAACAAGAATAAAAAGGATTCGCAAGGAGTAATAAAGTGCTCTGTACAAAAATGAATGAATGCATTTTTCAAATTAACTTTTAACTGTTCAACAACAAGTGGGTCCTTTATAAATAGTTTGCTGCTTGGAGGAAATGTTGGTAGAAAACTAATGTAATTATTTCGATAAAAAGAACACAAAATAACTTTTCTTTTTCTTACTTCCCATGCAGACACTTTTCGACTTGCTGTTTGATGCAGAGCCATGACAGTGTGTGTTTGTTTTACTGTCGAAGAGTTTATTGAGCCATCCAATCAATATTATATCGACTTTGGACATTAAATTCAGTTTTAAACCTTTTTCTACGCAAAAAGTAACAATTCCATCCACCGTATGTTGTTTGGATGAATTAAACAAACTATTTTCCTCTGTTCAAAAATATGCCAGAAATTGGTCAAAAATGTAAAACAGATTTAAAAAGGCTAACGAGAAAATTAAAAAAGAAATAGTACGTATACGCCACAGTGAACAACAAATTTCATAAGCTTATTCTCACAAAGTTTTAGAATTCCATGTTAATACATCCAATTCTTCTCATTTGAAGTACATACATTATTTAATACGTCTGAGGAGTGAATTATTATTATTTATCCTTTTTGTTCGAAATTAATTTCGTCTGAAATAATTTTTATTAGCCTTCCAGTTAGTCTTCTTCTGTCGCTCTTAACAATTCATTCATCCAAATTATTCAGGTGTGAGACTTTACCAAATTGAGTACATGTGTCACCAATATAACACTTCAAAACAAAATTTTGTAATCCTCTTCAAAAAGCACTGTATTTGAAAATCCTTTTTTCCCTTTAAGAGACCATAGAATAGAGTACTGCCATGTAAGTAATTATTACGCCTCACTTGAAATTGAATTCAATGAAATAAAGGACACAGACAAAAGCCATATATGAAGGAGCCAACACACTTTGAACGAAATGATGATAAAGAGAGATACGTTGTTGTGTGAAAGATTAAAGACGACTTATGGGTTGCTATATGAACTCAAAGTAACCGCAAAGAGCTTGTTCAAGTATTGAATTTAATTCCCATCAAGTTGGTATGTTTTTTTTTTGAGAAATAAGAACTTGAGTAATAATTGTTAATTAATTACAGTCAAAGAGTGTAACTTCTTCATTATCATTTAATTAAATTAAATTAAATTTTTGATATTTTCCGATAAAAATTGTTATAAATAACACTTAATCAATTTTGTTGAAACTACAACAAGTCATGAGCAATTAAAAATACGTCCAAGTGTGCTTATTTAGTTGACATTAAATGATTAATCGTCGTTGCGTTGTGTCGTGTTGTCATTGAATATGTTGCAAATTGTTTGAGTAGCATTTTCTCTAAGAAAATTTCAAAAGACATGTTTATTACATTGCTTATGGAGGACTTATTTTTTTTCTTTAGATAGTAGCAAATGGGAAAAAAAATTAAAAAGCAAAGAGTTAAAAAGATTATTATATAATTATGTTTCTAGGTACGAAGTTAATGTGATAAACTTTTTCATTTTTAAAATTAAAATACAAAATTTAATAACTTTGAAGGATAATAAAGTTTTTTTTTCAGAAACTTGCAAACTTTATTTAATATTTTTTTTTTTTTTTGAGATATTAAAATTTTAATTCAAAGTATGGGAATTAAAAATATTTTAAACAAAGTTGTAGTGTGTGTTTTCAAAGAAGAACAAGGACATCATCATTTTAACCTTCGAGGGTAAAAATTGTAGCAAACATATACCTACCTAGCAACATTTTAACATATAAAATGTATGTATTTTCAGAATTTAGTGATGAGAAGGTTTGTAGGTTATATGAGATAGAAAATTTAATTTTCAAAGTGGCAATACATTTGGTCCAAAGAACTTCTTTAAGAATGTTCCGTGTATATAACTTTTGACTCAAACTTTTCGGTCATCTTCTATAATTTTGTTTATTTTTGACCATTTGTTATCTTTTAGAAGGATTAATTTTTATTCCCCCTGTATGTTTTGGAATCGGGAATATTTCTGCTGTTTTTCATTGATTTGAAAAACACCTATAGTTGATAATTTCTGAAGAGAGTTGGCTAAAACTCACGTAGAGAAAATGGAATTTTTGTTTTTAGGTCCAAAATTATTAACGTTGCCTGCAACATGACCAAATAAAAAATCTTGATTTTCTCACAAATGAGTAATGATTTTAATAAAACAAATATGGGCCTTAAGCAAATAAGGTCCAAAGTTTTAAATATAAATATATGTATATAAATGTCGAATAATAATTTCTTAAGAATAGGATGCCATTTTTTTTTTGGATTAAAAAAAAACTTATTTTCTAATTTTCGGAAAAAAAGAAATTCGAAAAATTCTTTTTTGTACCTACAAGAAATGAAATTACATACCTACTCTTGAAAGCTAACCTTCGTCGATTTGACGAACACCAATTTTATTTTTTCAATCTAAAAAAGATTCTTGTTTGCTTAATTTTTTTGCTTTTTTTGATAACGTCGTCAGAAAACAGGTTGTGTGCTTTTGTTTAAAATGAGTCAATTGAAGCGTTTACTTATTGCAAACAATCATAATTTACAAGAAAAAGCTAAAAAAAAAATACCTTATTTATTTTCTCTTTACCTATATTAATTTTTTTTATTTTAAAAGCTTACAAAAAAAATTTTGCAATTTAAAAGTCAAGTATTTCTTCTTAAGAATAAAACCATTTTTAAATTTTTACAATGCGCAAAAAGTATAAATATAATTTATTGAAAACAATAAAAAAAAAAGCAAAAAAAACATGAATTTTTATCTTCTCACGTCATTAATTCCATTTTTTTCCCTAACAGCCTATACAAATTTTTATACCATCTGCTTATTGCCTTAGCTCAAAACATATATATATCGATCAGGTCTATAAGACATCTACAAAAAGAACTAGAATTTTTTTAACTCGATCAAATTTCATTAAAAAAGCAAAAAAAAAACATTTATTTTTATGTTCTCAGGCTATGGAATCAATTTTTTTGTTTGACAGTCTATAAAAAATATATACCATGTGAAAGCTTATTATTTCACCTTTCATATGACGTATCAATCTCATTTCAAAGATGCCTACAAGAGAAGTTAAAATTTTTTAAAGTCAAATATGTCGAATTTCCAGACTGAGATTACGGTACTTCCCACACAGGTGGCTGTTCGGGGGTTTTTCGCCAGTTTCTTAATTTAACATTGTGTAGCTTGCAGTTAGTCTTAAGTTATGTGTGATATACCAAATGAAAGGTAATTTAATTGTATCAGGATGCTCATGAAAGTTTAATAAAATTTCTATCTGCTCTTGGTCAAAAGTTATAACCTGTTGAATTCTAAAATTTTATTTTACCGTTATCTCAAAATTGTGTTTACGAAAATGATTGAAACTTCGCACACATATAGTCGTAGTCATGGTCTATCATAACTCCATATACTTTATTCCTGTATCTATTTAAGAAAAAAAGATAAAAATAAAAAACGATGAAAATCGGTTAAAAACGGTAAAAAACGTGTTTTTGAAAAACTTGTTTCTTCCGTTATTCAGTCAAAACTCACTTAACGATTCCAAGTTCTTTGCACTTGTATGCATTAGGCCAAAACCTACATGTCCTATAAGTTTGAGATTTTTTTAACGCTCCAAAAAAAAGCTAAAAATCAAAAATTACCCAAAAATACCCCTTAAAAACAAGGTGTTTTTCAAAAATTCATATTTCGAAACGCAGAGTGATGGAAAAATATCCGTATGAGACGCCTAATTTCTTTTCCCTCACCTTTCACCTGGCATCTTTAGAATTGTCAAAAAAAATTTCCTTTACCCAAAATCATCATTTTGTCATAGACCCAACACGTGTACAACGTTCAAACAAAACGTTATAGCTTAGTTTCAAAATTTTTTAGAATTTTTTCTTAAATGCAGTTAATCTTAAATTAATCTCATCTATCTATAGCAAAAAAAAAAATCAATTCTCTACGACTTCACGTTTAGATTTTAGCCCAAATTTCATCTTGCCGTTTTACCCGTTTACCCTAATAAATGACGGAATTTTTAAAAATCCTTCATTTGGATTAAGCTTTAGGTTATTATCTATCAAATAAGCTATAGAAAATTTTTGTATCTTTAATAGTTTATTTTTAATTTTGAATTGAAATTTTTTGCCGCACTGCGAAAGTGCGAGAGTGTAACGTTAGAAAATGGCGTCACTTTTTTGTGGTGGCTGCCATGGTTCATCGATTTATAAGACGTTATCACGTCAAAAATAATTATTAACCATGAATTATTTAACCCCTTGTAGCCCCATGTGACATTTCTGTAACAAACCGAAAAAGATCGCCCAAAAGCTGTAAAAAACATATTTTTATTCTTTTAAAGCTTCTTACATAATCTTTAAGAATTGCTTTATCGAAATAATGCGCCATATTTCTAATAAATACCACCAATAGTTTTTAATTGGCAGTTCATGTTGAAAGTTCGGCTTTTTTTGAAAATAAGCAAATTTGTGTAAAAAATACGAAATCCAAAAAAAATATTTATCCTGCATAAACTAACGAGGTTTTATTTTTGGATTTTTGAAAAGTGCCTAAAAATAAATATTAGATAGTTTTTTGTTTGAATTTCTGCATTTGTATATAAAAATAAATTATTTAAACTTATTTTTTTACTTCCTAAATATCGAAATAACCAAGTAAATAATGAATTTATTGAATTTTCAAAAAATACGTGTTTTATTATAGGTAAAGCCCTGTCGATTGACATTATTAACTTTAAAATTTACGATGTTGGGTTACAAGGGGTTAACTTCACAAAAATTAGTTAGTTAGTTTGCTTGAAATTTTCAGGTCCATATTTTATATAATGTATTTTGGGATATAAGCATGAAAGTATTAAGACACTAGATTTAAAAAAGAATACTCTGGAATTCCATGTGTTCTTAAAATGCGGTGTAAGCATATAATTACTAACATTCGCCAAATTTGTCGGTTGATTTTCCAAGACCGTATACCGAGATTCAGCTGGAGTTAAAAATAACCCAGAGAAATAATAAATCAAAGGACTTCCGCACAAGAAACCAGAAGGACCCAATATTTACATAGTACCTATCATTAAAATATTCAAATTTGTGATTTGTGAAGATAAATATAGAAAACACCTTTTGTTAAAAGTCTGTTATCATTTTTAGTCCGTTTTTTTAAGATGAAAATTCCTATTAAAATGAAAGTGAACTTTCAATTTAAAAGAATTTAAGCGGATTCCACTTATTTCAAGCGGAAATTCTATTGTTTTATTCCCGGGAGTTACCAGACCGGTCAAATATTAAAAAAAAACATAGAGGAATAACGTGCGAAGTCGTGCGTTTTATTTTTCTGTGGAAAATTTTGTATACATTCTAGTGTTTTGAAATCTTATATATATAATTCTCCTGTGCGTTTGTTTGTGACCATACTCCTTCTAAACGACTTGATAGATTTTTCTGAAATTTGGTGGGGGTGCTAAGGTCCATCCGAGACAGGTTTTGTTTTATAATTGGACCCAGTAGGTGGCGCTATTGTCAAGTTATATGCAAATTCCGTATTTGGGGTCGAATGACTGAACAGATTTTTTTGAAATTTTGTGTGTGCGATAAGGTCCATTCGAGACAGGTTTTGTGTTATAATTGGACTCGGTAGGTGGCGCTGTTGTCAAGTTATATGCAAATTCCGTATCTGGGGTCGAATGACTGAACAGATTTTTGTGAAATTTTGTGTATGCGATAAGGTCTATCCGAGACAGGTTTTGTGTTATAATTGGACCCGGTAGGTGGCGCTGTTGTCAAGTTATATGCAAATTCCGTATCTGGGGTCGAATGACTGAACAGATTTTTGTGAAATTTTGTGTATGCGATAAGGTCTATCCGAGACAGGTTTTGTGTTATAATTGGACCCGGTAGGTGGCGCTGTTGTCAAGTTATGTATATGCAAATTCCGTATTTGGGGTCGAAAGACTGAATAGATTTTTGTGAAATTTTGTGTGTGCGATAAGGTCCATCTGAGACAGGTATTGTGTTATAATTGAACCCGGTAGGTGGCGCTGTTGTCAAGTTTAATTCAAAATCCGTATTTGGGGTCGAATGACTGGAACGAAGTCCGCCGGGTCAGCTAGTTAATATATAAAATACTGAAAGACTAAGCATGACTTGATGTTATTTTCATTAATTGCTGTAACAATGCCATCCAATCCCCAACATGTCAAGTTAGAGCGTTCTCTTTGTAAACATTTCGAGCTCCAACAATGTGTATTTACTAGTAAGTTTTTTGTTGCAATTTTTTTGACAATTTTTTGCAGTTTGTTTATACTAATTCGCTATAAATTATTCTCATCTTTACTTTCTTAGTGGAATTATTTTACTAAGAGAAACTAATTCATTGCTCATGTTGGAGTTTAATATGTTGGTCCTTCTAGCTAATTTTAGAAATGCTGGCGTGCTTGACGTTGATTTTAAGTCTTTTGTTGTCTTTTAATTGAATTTCACGACAAAGAAATTGTGTTTAATTTTTTTTTTTTCGTCATGCTGGCTGGTTTACATCACCTTGAAATAAATAAACACAATGTAGGTGAAACGTCACTTTACACAGAGACAGGCGCCAGATATTTTCGGATCCGAACATTCAACTTCTTGTTACTGCACAGACATTTTATTATTGTGACAAAAGAAAAACTGACACAGCAAAACAGAGTAGCTAATTAATTAACAGAGATATGTTTTTTTGTTGAGTATGATGCAGAGCAAATTCGATAAGTTTTTTGACCCTACAGTACTTGAACTTGAACTTGTTACCAAAAAAAAAAAAGTTGAAGAATTTAATTTAACTTTTTTTTTTCTACTTGAAAAATATTATCCTTAAGTGTCGAAATTCCTGTTACATCATCATAATTCCTACAAAATTATACAATATTAAAGAGAAGAAATATTTTAAGTAAACATACAATTTACAACCTTTACACGAGGATACAATAATCTTTTTACATCCTTCCAGACACTTGTGCCTTCGCATAAATTCTCTATAATCGTCTATAGCTTTTTACATCCCTTAAAACCTCCCATTATTATTCTTTAAACACAAATTATGTAGCTAAAAACATACATTCGCCTGCCTATGTCCTCCACACACAAACACACACATAGATTTTATAGATATATCAATTTCGGAGGAAACTTAAATATTAGATATAAGAAATAATCGGTTTGGGACACCCGAACAAATTAACGTTTCATATGCCTAAAGGATGTTTGTGGCCTACTTCGTATATTTTACCAAGAAAATACACACACAAAAAGTAGAAAGATGAAGGCTTATGGGGAAGAAAGTTTTGTTTTTTTTCTCGAAGGCATTGGCACCCTGCAATCAGGATGTTAAACGAGAATATAAGTATTCGGAAATCCATTTAATCTCTAGAAACAAAATATACTCTCTCTGGCAAGTATTAGGGGCTCGTAAGTAGTAATTAAACTAAAATAAAACAAAAGAGTGTAGAAGAAAAGTCAGAAACAAATTTGTCAGTTTACCTTTTCATCATCAATCTAGAATTTTTGATTACTATCTAGACAAGCTGGAGGCGGAGGGTGATGGCTTTGTTGGTGGTGGTGAATATTCCCAACTTAATTAGAATTTGATACTTTGACGAGACGAGACGATGACGCGACGTCTTGTCGAAGGTTTCTTTGGGAAACGAAAAGCTGTTGAAATTTAATAGAATAAACTTCAAAAGATTTTCATTCAATTAAGTTGAAGGCAAGACTTGAAAACTTCAAAGCTTTGAGGTTATTATTATTATGACAACTTCAAAACCATTTAAGTGGCGTTGTTAAGAGCCTTTTTAATGAATATTTGTTTCTAAGAAACAATGGAATAAATTTAACAATGAACTGGGTTGATGATAGAGTCTCCTTGTCTTGTTACTTTGGCGGTACATCTGATATATCAAAAACTTCCATAGCCTTAATAAAGATTGATTGATTTTCGTTATAGCACTTTCAATTTCGATGGCAAAAAATTCATTTGCCTATTCTCTCAAAAAATCTTCCTTAACCTAGTAAAAGACGATTTTGTCTTTGGTGCAACAAATGCTTGAACAATAAAAATACAAAAATGTATCTCCTTCTCTGTGTCAATGAAACTTCAAGATTAAAAACCCTATCCATCACATTTATGTAAATAGCTAAAAAAGAAAACAAACTTTTAGGGTCATGTTAAAGTTTGCAAAAACTTTATCTGCCTCTTTACTCTCTCAAAATAAACTCTATGGACCGGATGTGGAACAAAAGACAACATTCTGGTTCTGAAACATTAATCATGATCATGATTGTTTTTTTTGTTTTTTTTTTTTGGCAGTCGCACGTCTTTTGTTTCAAGTGTATGAGTTTTGCGCCATCATTATTGGGACAGGCGCATGTCCAGCATAAAGTGGCATATATCACTATGAACTGAAAATCGATTTACTATAATAGTTTAAAAAGTAGAGTTGATAGTCAAAATTTACTAGACATTTAAATCGGACTTTTTAAAAGTTGAACTTCTTGTAACCAACTTTCAAAGAGTGGTTCGTCGCCACTTTTTAAGACTTCGTTTGCACATATTTGCATCTTTTTTTTTTCAATTTTTTTAACATTTTTATTATAAAAAATATGTATTTTAAAACACTTTTTTTTCTTTTTGGTTCATGCTCAGGCTTAGGTCTTAAAGAATTAGGAGTCTGTTGAATTCTTGTACAAAGCTACGGATGAGTCATTTATATCAATTTTAATAAAGTTGAAATTTCTCAAAAACTACTCCAACGATTTTGTTAAAATGATTCAATTGTAAGTTTTAAGACAAGGTCGCTATCTTTGAATGAAAACAATTTTTTAAAAAACTAAGCAGACGTCATAACTTTTTTCATATTTTTTCCCATTGACTGAACTACTTTACGAAGAATGATTTGGAGTCATATATTTCCTGAAGTTATGGAAAGGAGATGGCACATTTTTGGGCCCAGTGTGTTCACTTACGAAATGGGTATCAAATGAAAGGTGACGGTAAGCACATTACGTGGGTAAAATATTTTCAAATTCGTTAGTGGGGTTTTGGAGATATTTGAGTTTGAAGTTTCGGATTTCAAAATCAAGATTTCAGCTATTTTTGCGATCAATTAATCGTAGAATGCGTAGAAAGGACTTTTTAGATTGGAAATTAGTTAATCTTTCTTTTTCTAGTACATCATTTTTCTCTAGGAGTTATACTTTCAGAGTAACAGAACCGCAAAGTATCTCATTCTCAGTAATTCCGCACTTAACTCTAAGGGTTGTTTAAAATATTTAAAATATCAAAAAACACAAAATTTTCGGTAGTGTAACTCTGAAATTATAACTCCTAGAGAAAAATGATGTACTAGAAAAAGAAAGATTAACTAATTTCCAATCTAAAAAGTCCTCTCTAGTTTTCTGTCCGACCAGTCGTTCTCGAGATATTGAGACAAATGGGTTTTTCAAAATGGCGGTCGCCCCACAAGACCAAACAATACGCAATCTGAGATTTGTACTTGGGATAAACCCCTCTTCAATACTGCATTCAAACTAAGCTGACGTCATAGCTTTTTCCAGATTTTTCCCCCATTGACTGAACTATAGTTTCTATTCTTATTATTTAATAGACATATTTCAGCGCGTTTTTGTGTATTTTGCTTATTATAAGGTTTTTGTATGTTTTATAGAACTATTTTATATATAGAATTAAAGGTAACACATTAAGCTATCGAAAAATTACAAAAAAAAAGTGCATGTCACCACTGAATATTTTGATATTTCGATGTGCCAAATGCCTCGCTTAAAAAAATCACCTTTTGAGAAGTAAATACCTAATATGTATTATTTTTTTTTTAACAAAGAAAAAAACTTTTGATACAGATTTATAGACAAGAGAAATATCTTTTATTTGATACCAATATTATTTCTGTACACCCATTATTACGCATTCTACGATTAATTGTTCGAAAAATTAGCTGAAATCTTGATTGTGAAATCCGAAACTTCAAACTCAAATATCTCCAAAACCCCACTAACGAATTTGAAAATATTTTACCCAAGTAATGTGCTTACCGTCACCTTTCATTTGATACCAATTTCGTTAGTGAACACACTGGGCCCAAGCTCCATAGAAAAATGTGCCATCTCCTTTGCTAATAAGATAGAATTACAATTGGAAGTACACACATTATCGCAAAACAAAGGAACCGAGACAATTATGAAGGCAGTCCGGAAGAGTATTTTCGTAGGTCGGTCTATGTTCCGTTTTTGAACCATTTATACAGTTAAAAAATTGACACAGCTTGGGTTGTTCGTTGAGTCGTTCTATTAGTGAGTCCCATGTCAACCACCCACTACCTTAAAGCCCCGCAGTCACTTTGATTTTTAAGTGACGAAAAAACATATTCAACACTATTGTGAGTTTTACACCAACAAGATTCCACCCGAAAAAATAAAATTTCACTTTTCTTCTATAGGTATTGTTGAGTTGCGGGCGACAAGTTGTTCACGTCCCGAATTTCGTATTTTAAACTTTTTTTAAATTAATATAGGAGGTAAGCAGGGTCCCATTCCGCAAAAGTGAGTTTCTTTGTGTATACCTACGAAAAAAAAGTGTAAATTGCCTTGCGAATAAGGCACATAAAAACTCTAACTGGGCATTGGGCCCAACTCACTTAAATTTTGGTAAAAAAACAAAACAAAAAACAAAAAAAAACAGTTTAGCGGAAAGTTCTAATTTCCTTCCGATGAAACTTGCAATAGCTTTTTAAATTTCAGGTGAAGAAAATAATTTCGAGCGAAAAATTGTCCACGTGAAGGGCTGATTAATAATACAAAAAAATAGTAAGTTAATTTTTTGAAACCCCCCCCCCCCCTTTTTTTTCTGCGTTCGCCCCTGAACATTATTAATATAACCTGGCATAGCCGAATAGATTTGTTGCTTGTCCTAAACATACTATGTTGCTTAGGGCGTTCGATATTTTTTTTTAATCGAGTTCCTCAGTGCAAGGGCGGATCCAGGGACGGATTGGCAAAAAAAATCAGCAATAAGAGTTAGAAATAAAGTGAAGTATCATACGACATAACAAGCAGCGAATTTTAACGACGCACAGTGCGGTATTTTGTTCTAAAACCTGGCCAAAAATATTTGGGCACATTTTCCATATCAAATAGGTAAATAGGCAATATTATGGACATATTTATACCAATATATTTAATGACCTGGTAGTTTTTAGTTAAATACTACATAAATACTACATTCTAATAAATATTAAAGCTCCTAAGAATACAAAAAACTGAAACATACTTTTTTCCCGGGAAACCCAGTTTTTTTATGTATCAAAAATATTGTGTTCCAATTGTAGGTCTATAGGAGCCAAATTGACCAAGTTATGAATATTTTAATATTTCGCTAACGAACGTTTTAGTCCGAGTTCAAAACTTTAAATCGTTCTCCCCACAACTAATGTTTTCAAAGCCGGTTCACCTCATCACTTCAAAGCTACTGCACCGATTCTTTTGAAATTTGGAATACTATTTCTTTTCATGTTTTTAAAGGTATCCCTGGAGAACTTTCCTCAAAAACATAATATTTATAAAAATCTATAAGTAAGGGTCCCTTTTGAGAAGTTTTTTTTTTTTTCAAGGGGTCTTTATTTTCGGGGGTGCAAACTTGGCCAAACTCTTGAAATGCAAGATTGTTCTACATATCCAGCAGTTTAATAATAATAGGTAATGCAATGTTGTGGCGTGTTGCGCTATTTTAAAAACACTAATGTTAAAAAAACGCTAATTTTTTAAGTGTGTAATAGAGTTGCATATACAATTGAATTTTTTTTTTAGAATACCATTCATACCTTGATTGTCGATGTCCATATCAAAATTTTTCACCAAAATCACTTTGAAGTTAAAAAAAAAACCACTTAGAAAATTCACTTTTTTTAAATCGAAAAAAAATTCGTGTTTACCCAACAAATAGTCGATTTTTTTATAACAACAAACAATAAAATTCGCATTTCCAGCCAGAAATACAAGAGTTTCACTCTAGTTCTTCCTGTTATTATTCATATATTTTAACAAATCTTATAATTTGATTTGCTTTAAGTATGAACCAGTTCTGTCACCTAAATAACTTAAACCCTAATGTTGCTGAAACCACTTGTCAACAAGATCCTCGTCATTCAGCTAAGGTAACAATAAATTCGTTATCATATTCATTTTATGAATATTGTTTAAAAAACAAGCTTATTTTTTCTGATTTGGACCCTTTGTTGTACCTACCCTAGTTTTGTAGCTTAATTTTTTAGTTGTTATAATAAATATAGGTACGATCAGTATGGCTGAAGAGAGACTTCTTGTTCGTTGAGGCCGAGATCCATCTATACCCAACACTTTCTCATGGACTATAGATATTTCATCAAGCTCTAAACAATTATTGAGGTAGGTAGTTCCGAGAGTTTGAAAGATGACGAAAATTTCTCTTCCTCAAAAAAAGACCAGCAAAGTTTTTATGGTTCTTTATGATTCCTTTAAGATATATATTTTATTTTTTTTTAACAATATTTTTTCTCAGGCTTTGTTTTGTTATCCACCATTTTTGATGTTGATAGAAAGTATCCTTATATCAATATAGACAAAGACAAGACGGTGTGGTCGAAGATTTATTATATACCTTTAATATTGAAAGCCATTAAAGAAAAAAAAAAAAAGAGAGAGAGAGAGACTATTGATAAAGATTATTTTGTTTGGCTTTCTGTTCTCTTTAAGTGATTGATGGCACAAAATAAAAACATTGTCACGCATTCATTTATCATTATTTGAATCAAATAATTGTCTATTGAGTATGATTTCTTTTGGTATAAATGACTGGAGCTTCTGACAAGCTAAAGCCTCCTTCAACAATATTGATAATTTAATTTGAAGAGAGAGAAATAAGAGAGAGGTAAATTTATGATGGCCCAGAGACAAGAAAATCTATATAAATTGAAGTGTGATGGAATTTCTTTACGGAAATACAATATTAATTAAAGTAAAGGAAGAAATTTGTGAAAGTGATGTTTTCACAAAAAGGCATTGTTAGACTTCAATTTACTTGAGTTGAAGTGAGCTATCGTTGAAGTATTCGGCGAAATGCACACCAAAAAGCTTTGAATAGATAATGGATATCATTTTACCAGAATACCTAATTATTTGTAAATAGACATATTTGATTGACAGGTTGGTAATCAGAATGGAAAGAAAAGATGGTACTTAAAGATTTTGTGCATTTTTTATGATCAAACTGGAGAAAACAAATGTTGAAAAGAGACAGCAACTTAATTCTTTTCGACTGGAAACCTTGTTCAAGAGATCTAACAATTAAAAAGACGTATAACTTGAAAAGATTAAGAGTTATAGGGAAACATAATAATTAAATATCAAAATATCAATATAAGTTAAAAACCAAACCATTGTTCGTGCTTTTGGCATGTGCCAGGAAAACAGGCATTATATCAAAACAAATTACTAACTATTATACTCAATTAAGAGATTGTCACATGTCCAAAACAATTAAACATGTAACTATATTAAATCTGAGTTTTGATATCTAAACAATTATTTCCATTATCTTATAAAAAACTTTATTCACAAACAAGAAGAACAAACAACTACATAATTAGTGTCCTGCCCTTGTCACAAAAACGATCATAATAATAAAGATGATAATTAAACTCAGAGAAAACACCTCCTATTATATCCAAAGTTTCTGTTTGTGTTTTTATAACATTCCATCAAATCTACTACGCAAAAATCCTCGGTTTGCTGATTTTCCCTTAAAGCCTTTTGGGAATATTCATATTCGACCCTCCAAAAGAAATTTAAGATGAATATTTTTCTTATCTCTACTAGACCACACTTTTGGGGTCAACAAAAAAAGGCAATCCCAAGTCATTAACCTAAGAATACAGAACTTAAAAGAGGATATTCCTGTCATAACTTTTATAGTTGACTTAAGTTAAACTTTAGTTATAAAAATGTTAAAGTACCCTCTTCGGAGTGGATGAAATGGCAAAATTTGAAGTCTTTTTGACAAATGTTGTCGAGATATTTGTTTAGGATGAGAATCAATATTTTCGGAGTTCGATAACCTGGTTCATGCCCTTCCTCATAAACAGTTCCATCAACAAAAAAGTTGTTTGTCGTATTTTTATTACAAACTGAAATAATTCTTTTCAAAGTAAAGTTTAAGTTTGCGCTTTTGAGATTGTTTCATTCAAATACTTGTCATTTTGAAACTACTGCATATATTTTGAAGTTTATAGTCTTTAACTCTCGAGAATAATCTGAAGAATTATTTGTTACTGGTTTTAATGGGCATTCCATGGCTAACAAGCGAGTAAAAAACGTGGAGACAATTCGTCGTTCAATTAAAAATCATTTAATTTATGAAGCGTGTGTTAAATTAACCCAGATTATTTCTCATTAATCTACTAAATGTTTTTACTTGCGATATAGGTACTATATATCAAGTTATGCATTCGTACAAAAAAAAAGTTGAGATAACATTTTTCCATGACATTAAGATGGTAGAGAATGCCAAAAAAGTGGGTCCCGGAAGTCCGTCTGTCGGTCTGTCTGTATAAGGAGCTGCAGCCTAAACGGATGGTCCGATTAATGTCAAACTTGGTATGTAGCGTTATTTGGGGACTTTCCATAGGGGTTCTTGGAATTAATTTTTTTTGACCAAAAATAACGGTACTTGTCATATACCGATTTTAGTAAAATTGAAATATCTCAAAAACGGCTCTAACGATTTTGTTTAAAAAATTTAAATGTTAGTTTTAAGCTAAGGTCTATCTTTCAATGAAAAATTTTTTTTTTGAAAATCATTATTAACGGTACCTGCCACAGAACCGTTTTTTTCAAATCCGATTATCTCCGAAACTGCTAATTAGATTACAACGAAACTTTTTGTGAAGAAGCATTTATATAATTTTAATATAAACCAAAAATAAAATTTCCAAAAAAAATAATTTTTGGATTTTTAAAAAAATTTTGAATTTTTTTTTTTGAAAAATCAAATTTTAGAAAACGGGACATTGAATTTTTTTGAAATTTTGTTTTTAGATGTTGATTAGTGATTCCTACAAAATGGCATACCAATTTTATTTTAGAACTTTTTTTCCAAAAAATTATTTATAAAAAATTTGTTTTTTAAAAAACGGCTCTAACGATTTTGAAAATTTTTTTTCTTAAAATGCATGTTAATATATCAATTAAAACTGCATACTTGTTTTGGAGGGCAATTTAATTTTAGATTTTATTTTTTTTTTTAAACGAATTTTATTTTTTTTTTTCAAAATTTCTATATAAAAAGTCTTAAAAATTTATGTAACTTTAACTCTAAGAGCAAGTTCGTGCGACCCAGTCGTGCATTTTATTTAATAAACGGTGCTAATTATGATTTTCCCAAAGTAAGGTTAAAGGCATAAAATTCCTGTAAATTTCCTGCAGCGTTTGCAACTTAATTAGATCAGCAATTGAATTGAATGCCAATTAAACGTTCAATTTGTTATAATATTGATTAATTTTGTATACAAAACTTGTTCGGTTACATCCTGCTGTGTACCCAGAAGAGATAGAGTTAAATTTAGCATTTCAAAGATAATCAACATAACTTCTAATCTTATGAAATTTAATCTCTATTTATTCTTTCCTATTGAATTGTTTCTAAAGAAACTTGGTTAATTGGAAACGATTCCCTATAATTTGTGCAACTTTATCACACTATCACACTCTTGAGTAGTAATGACAATCTAATTAAAATCCTCAATCAAAAGCACTTGAAATTGTGTGACAAGTAATTATAAAATCCAGGCTAATTAAGTTCAATAAATTATCTCATCCGTAGATAGCTTCAAACTATAAATAAAAATAAATAATAAATTGTAGGTTTTATAACTGGTATTGGGATTCCTTTTAGAAGTCGAGGTGTTTAATAAATTAACCATACTTTGATCAACTTATAGAATAATTGCGTACTTGGAATACCATCTTCATAGTCAATATCTAAATGATTCTTTGATAATTTTCTTGTGATTAATTGTGTTTCTTAAATTTTGATGAAAAGGGGAATGATTTCTTCGAACAAATTTCAAAGTAACTATTAATTGCCATTTAAATAGATTAAAGGATCGGTGGTATTTTAAAAATATGACTCTTTTTGTTCATTGAGTAAATTAAGAAGGTAGACAGTCTTTGAGGTTTTTAGAATTTATTTAAATTTTGTTCTTAATTTGACTTGATTCAATGACGCAATTGCAGTTTTTCAGAATTAAAGAGTTGTGTAAATTAAGACTTATAGGCAAGAAAAAAACGCTGAAAAGAATTTGAAATCCATTAAAAATAAAAGAAGATTTAGACCACATTAAATTCAAGGCTTGAATTAGCTATGCTCATTTTATACTTATATGGTGGAGTAAAGCTCAAAAATTAGCAATATTAGGGAACCCGGCCGAACAGTTTAGATTTTGATGATCTTTTTTTTCAAACGTCGGTAATTAAAAAAACGTTAAAGTCTATAGATTAAAAATTGCCGGTGTTGCCGTTTGGATTTTTTAAATTTGATTTTTTAAATTTTTCTAAAAATTTTCTGAAATTTCATAAATTAATTGATGCCAAAAGATTGTCTAGGAAATTCAAGGAAAAAAAATATATGGGAGTGAGGGACAATCTTCCATCGTTCAAGACTTCAAACACAAAAAAAAAAAATATTTGAAATATAAAAATACAACATTTAAAAAAACATTTTTAAAAAGCTAGAAGCCTAGTCATATTTGTAAAATTAAAATTAAGTTAATTGAATTAAGGGCTTTTGAAAGAATGGTATCTGAACTCAGATTTTTGAAAAAAAAAAAAAAATATTGAAAAAATTTTAAGATGTCGTTTTTTAAACTTTTTCGTAATATAAAATGCATTTATTTTCAAATTTTTTTGACCGCATTTATTATGATTTGAAATTATAAAATGAAATGTATTACGGTTAATGAAAAAAATTAAAAAGTATTTCATTTTCGAAGAACTTTTTTTAATAAAAGTTTTGAGAAAAAATGTATCTTATTTTTTTTTTCAAAGTTCAACATCTAAACATAAAATTATTTTTTATTCATTAAATAACCCTTACTTTTGAAAGTTAAATAGAAAAAATTTAAAGTTCTTATTTACCAAAGTCTTTGAGAAAATTCATTATTTCGATGCAGAAATTCAGTTTTTATCAAAAAAAAACCTATTGAATTTTTTTTTCAAAAGTGTGATATATATAACCTTTTCTGCTTCGGAATTCAACTGATAATATTTATGGCCAAAAATTTTTGTAAAATAAATTCATATTTTATAAGAGTTTGGAAAGAAGTCATTTTTAAATTTTTTTTAATAACATTTTTTTTAAATTCTGACCATTTTTTCAAAAACTCTTAATTAAATTTAGTGGATTTAAATTTAAGAGATAAGTATGAGCTTCTGGCTTTTTAAAAATGTATTTTAAAATAATGTAGGTGTTGCCATTGTTTTCAAAATATTTTTTTTGTGTTTGAAGTCAGATTGTGAGAAAATTGCATTTATCGCTTAAACGATGGAAGATTGTTCTCTACTCCCTTATATTTTTTTTCCTTAAATTACATAGAGAATTTTTTGCTATCATTTGTTTTTTGAAATTTAAGCACAAAAAATGGTTTTGTTCAAAAAAATTTTAATGTCAATTTTAAAAAACAATACGGCAACATCGGCAATTTTTAATCTATAGACTATAAAGTATTTTTAATTACCTACACATAGTCCAAAAAGTCTACAATTACAATTTTTTAAACTTTTTCCTTAAAATATTGAATTTAAGATATCGAAATTTTTTGTAAAGTACTAGAAAGTTCGTTCTGCAAACTAGTTTATACTTACTGACGAAAGTAAATGCAACATCCTCGGTTCAGATGGACGCCGTATGGTGTGTTGAAAGTCCAAAACTGCTCTGAATCCTTAAAATTTGATACCTACTCTAAAGCACGGCAGCGGCTACAATGTAATAGTGTGAGGGTGTATGGCCTTTTCCGGTGTTGGAAACCTTGTTTTCATAGAAAATACCAAGGATAAATTTGGAAACTTGAAAATTCTTTAGGAAAGTGTCCAAAAACTGGGTCTCGAAAGCAATTTTACGTTCGAAGAGGACAATATTCCCACAAATACGGGCAAAGTGGTACAGAAATTATTGCTGTGCAATGTTAGTACGAACGTTAAACATTCCGCTTCGTCTTCAGACCTGAATCTTATTGAGCACCTATGGGTTAACGTAGAAAAAAAAGGTTCGTCAGCATACAATAGCCAACAAAAAAGACGGCAAAATGATCCTACTTGACGAATGGAACAAAATTTCTCCAGATAAGACCGCCAAGCTTGTCCATTTGATTAGAAACAGATTGCAGGAAGTGGTCAAGATCAGAGGAAGTCCTACTAGTCATAAATTTATTTTTTCCGTAAGTAAAGTGACTTTTATTTAGTTTTTTCAACACAAACTAGTCAAAAAAAAAATAAACTGTACGGAGACTTTTTTGTTCCTTTTTTTCCCTTTTTGTACCTACTATGAATTTTTGTTATTTTAATTTTTTTTAAACAAAAATTGTTAAACATTTATTTTTTGATATACTTTCTATCATTCCGGGTACTTTACAAAAAAATTCGATATCTTAAATTCAGTATTTTAAGGAAAAAATTGAAAAAATTGTAGCTGTACGGAGACTTTTTGGACTATGTGAAAAACAAAATCGTCAAAATCAGAGCTGTTCGGCCGGGTTCCCTAATAATTTGCTTTAGTTTCTCTACTTTTTTTGAAGTTTTACTTCTTTTCCGGCGGTGGACTGTGAAAATTTACTTTTTGACAAGAACTGTCAAAAGGATTAGCAAGTAGCGCCACCTAGCTCTATTACAAGTACCAATCTTAAATAACTTAGCAGCTACATGGGCATAATTATTGCGCACATTATAATAATTAATGTTCACACGGTAGAAAGTGAATTTCTGGCCAAAAGTCCAGTATACAAATCGCGCTTTACTAAATTTTATCTCTACAATTGTAAATCGGAAATGCAAACAATTTAAAGATGATAATTTCGTTCAATTTTCTCAATTTTATTTAACAATTAGATATTTCTTTATTTTTTAAATGAATTCAAAATTTGTTTAAGTTTGTGCTATTTGGTGTGCTTTTTTGTTTTTTGAAGTTATACTTCTTATGGGAGGGTGAGTATGAAAATTTACTTTTTGACAAGAATGTCAAAGGGATTATGACGCGATCACCCTGGGTAGCAGGGCTGTCGTTTCACCTTTAGAGTAGGCAGTACTTTAGTATTTAAAAATGCAGTACGCCGCAGTACGGCAAACATAAAACACACAACACGTTGCAAGTTACATGATTCATGTGGCAAGTTGCATGTGGCAAGTTGCATGTGGCAAGTTCTAGTGGGAAGTTGCATGTGACAAGTTGCATGTGGTAATTTCCATGTGGCAAGTTGCCCGGGTTGCAAAAAGCTCACATTTCAGCTCAGCTCACAGCTCAGCTCAAATTTGAGCTAGCTCACTTTTGAGCTAGGTACCATAGCTCAGCTCATTTGAGCTGAGCTGAAAGTGAGCGCCCCAACTTCCAACGCCTATATCTCGGAATTTTGAAGAAAATGGAAAAAAAAATTTTTGATGCCAAAAGGTAGCGGGGACTCTAACATACATTTGGGTACAACTCCCATCCCTGTAGGTCCACGCGTTCTCAAACCAGGAGAACTTAAATGTAAAAAAAAAAATTAGGCACGATTCTGATAAAATATGCATGATGTGGCGGTTTAACATGGAAGATGATTTTTTTTAAATCTGACAATGTGCAAAGCGTAGGCCCATGACACAAGCTATCATTTGGCATCACTCCCAAAAATTGCTCTCAAGCGGTTTAGCTTCTAGGAGCGTTCAAAGATTCGGGGATTTTTCCAAAAAAAATTTTACCCCAACTTTCAAAGGCGATTTTCTCGGAATTTTGAAAAAAAAAAACAAAAACCGGATTATACCACTATCGGGTATCTGAGAATATAAGCTTTCATATGGCACCACTCCCCTGTCTCTAGATCAAAGCGTTCAGCTCCCAGAAGTTTTTTCGCGCCTCAACTTCCAACGCCTATATCGCGGAATTTTGAAGAAAATGAAAAAAATTATTTTGATGCCAAAATTTAGCGGGGACTCTAACCTACATTTGGGTACAAATCCCATCCCTGTAGGTCCACGCGTTCTCAAACCAGGAGAACTTAAATGTAAAAAAAAAATTAGGCACGATTCTGATAAAATAGGCATGATGTGGCGGTTTAACATGGAAGGCGATTTTTTAAAAATCTGATAATGTGCAAAGCGTAGGCCCATGACACAAGCTATCATTTCTTATCACTCCCAAAAATTGCTCTCAAGCGGTTTAGCTTCCAGGAGCGTTCAAAGATTCGGGGATTTTTCGAAAAAAAATTTTACCCCAACTTTCAAAGGCGATTTTCTCGGAATTTTGAAAAAAAAAAAAACAAAAACCGGATTATACCACTATCGGGTATCTGAGAATATAAGCTTTCATATGGCACCACTCCCCTGTCTCTAGATCAAAGCGTTCAGCTCCCAGAAGTTTTTTCGCGCCTCAACTTCCAACGCCTATATCGCGGAATTTTGAAGAAAATGAAAAAAAATTTTTTGATGCCAAAATTTAGCGGGGACTCTAACCTACATTTGGGTACAAATCCCATCCCTGTAGGTCCACGCGTTCTCAAACCAGGAGAACTTAAATGTAAAAAAAAAATTAGGCACGATTCTGATAAAATAGTCATGATGTGGCGGTTTAACATGGAAGGCGATTTTTTAAAAATCTGAAAATGTGCAAAGCGTAGGCCCATGACAAAAGCAATCATTTGGCATCACTCCCAAAAATTGCTCTCAAGCGGTTTAGCTTCCAGGAGCGTTCAAAGATTCGGGGATTTTTCGAAAAAAAAAAATTACCCCAACTTTCAAACGCGATTTTCTCGGAATTTTGAAAAAAGTCGAAAAACCGGATTATACCGGAATTCAAATGAGCTGAGCTATGGTACATAGCTCAAAAGTGTGCTAGCTCAAAATTTGAGCTGAGCTGTGAGCCGTACGTTCTGAACCGCACAACATGAGTAAATTTCACAGAATAAATTGAAAACTACATGGACGCAAGGAGGATGAAAGAATTAATGTTCACTTGATAAAAATGTAAAAAAAACTAAGTGTGGATTATTTACTTCATAATAGAAATTAAAAATATCAAATTAAATTAATTTACATATACTGAATGAGAAGTATAACTTCAGTCGCGTGTACATGTGTACACACACTCTTTTTTTTCTATATAGAGTTTTGCTCAAAAAAACGAAATCGAGACATTTGAAATCAAGACAATTTACGCATTAAAAACAACAACAACAACTTTAATTGTATAAATATTTGAAAAATCCAGATCATTATCCAGATTTTACTATTATCTCGATGAAAACAGTAGTGCCAAGATACTTTATTTTTTGTTACACAATACCCAACTAAAATTTCAGCTTCGGTTAAGGTATTACAAAAGCTACATTTCAGCTTCTTTTAAACTTTAGTAAGGTTGTTGGGCATATAAAAAGGAGAACGTTATACAAGTTTGAAACTCTTTAAGAAGTTTAAATGAAGCTTTACCGAAGCTGTGAGATTTGACAGATAGCTTCGGAAGAACTTGTATAGCTCTTTAATACATGTCTTATCGAAATTAAAAAAAAAAACAACTACAAAAATAAAAAAGAATTCTTTTTTACTTTCGGCCATCCTAGTATATTCATTAATGAAATCAAAAACTTAATCAGTTCAAATATCAGAAATGTCAAAAAAAAATGTCTGAGCTAAGTTATTCAATGTCAAAACCAAAAAGTGTCCGAGCTAGATTATTCAATATCAAAACCAAAAATCAATTACTAGACTTGGTAATTTCTGTAAAGCTTGTATAAATTCAATTAAGCAGGCTTTTCCGACAACAATTTTTTTTTTTCGTTTAAGTTTCTTTAACAGTATTTAAACAACTTATTAGAAGTTGTTAAACAAGTTCGAACTTCTATAAGAAATTAAATTCTGAAGCAAGCTCAATACAAGCTGTATAAAAAGTAGTATTAGTAGTAGAGATCTCAATTTATAGAAGCTGTTGTGCTAGTTGTCCCTAGCTCCTCAGATAAACTTTATAAAAATAAATTAATACTTAAATAAAAATCAACATAAATGCAACACAATTTAATTTCTTTTTATTTCTCCTCGTTTTATTTCCACTCCTTTTATATTCTCACTCACCTTTTATTTCTCCTCCACTTGCGTTTGTTGATGACAAACTTTACAGAAGTCTTACAGTGTACTTCTTCCCACACTTATAGGATCGAATACCACTTTCGGCTACTGATGAGAAACTTTACAGGAGTATTTCATTGCACTTCTCATAAGTTTAATAGGAGTGAAAAAGGGGGCCTTTTTGATGATAAACAGGGTTATATGAGTCTTTTAGGTGTGAAATTAGTCATGACGAGAAGCTTCTCACCATCGTTATAACATCGAAATAGTTAGTTGGGTGGCCGTCGGATGTGTGTTCCCATTATCAAAATACTATCAGATCAGACCAAATGGCAGCTAGTCTGTCCGGTAAGTTGGTCAATGTGAACCCCCCTATTATGACATTTTTTACTTGCTCAATAGGGCAAGTATTGGTTTCGTGTCGAAAAAAAAATTCGAGGTTTTAATCAAAACTAACATTACGATGATGGAGAAGTCCAAAAAAGTGGGTTTCGTCATGACGTCCGTCGGTCTGTGCGTCCGTGCGTCCATCTGTACAAGTAGCTACAGCCTAAACGGGTAGACGGATTCTCTTGAAATTTGGTATGGATGTTTTTTTCATAATTTCCAAGGTTGGTTTTTTTTTGTTTTTTAATATCTCGCTTAGAACGTATACCTCCCATACAAAATTTTCGAGTTATTACAATTTTCTCGAAAACGGCTCTAACGATTTTGATTAAATTTAACACACGTAATGCTGTACATAGTTCTAACATAACTGCGTTTTTAGTTTTTCTCAAAAAATACGGATAGTGGAAATATGGTCTTTACATTTTTTTAAATCGCGGATGTCGGCTCTTCCCGTACATTATTATGGAGTTATTGCAATTTTCTCAAAAATGGCTCTAATGATTTTGATAAAATGTTGCATACGTAATATGCAAAGTAATTGCAGTAAACGCATTTTTAGTTTTTCTCAAAAAGGTCAAGTCAAGCAAAAAAAAATTTATTTAACTAACATTTGGCCTCCATGCCGGCTCTTCCCCTACATCAACCAAATTTCTTAAAAATTCTTTAATCTACAAGAAAGCTAACATAAAAGTGCTTTGAACTGCAAGAGCAAGTACGTGCGGCCCCAGTCGTGCATTTTATTTCATAAGTTGTCAAAAAAGAAAATGAGTGCGTTCACATCAAAATCTGTGTGTTTGGGTATGTTTGATTTCCTCATTTTCGATTTCGATTATAAGGCCGTGTGTGAATTGGGTTAAATATTTAACCTCTGTTAAATTTTTGACACTATTGAGGTGAATAAAAACATTTTCAGTTGTATAGCTTATTGTTTAATATTTTTCTCTGCCTCTTTCTACCATGATACTACTCCTTTTCAATAAAAAAAAAAAACATCTGCCAACAAAATTTAACCTGGTCCCAGAGCCCATTAAATTTTTAACAACTTAACATTTTTATTCACCACAATAGTGTTAAAAATTTAACAGAGGTTAAGTATTTAACCCAATTCAAAAACCGCCTAAATCTTGTTTTGGGGAGATTTAAAGGCTTGGCCACACCGGAGGGTATGCGGTATAGCGGTAACGATATTTGTACTAAAAAAATTCCACACCTGAACGTTGATGTGTCAGTTTGGAAATTTTTTCATACAAGTACCCTCACCGCTACCCGTACCGCTACCGCATACCCTCCAGTGTGGCCAAGCCTTTAAGGCTTGGCCACACCGAAGGGTACATGCGGTAGCGGTACGGGTATTTGTATGAAAGAAATTCCACATCTGAACGTTGATGTGTCAGTTTGGAATTTTGTTCATACAAATACCCGTACCGCTACCGCATGTACCCTCCGGTGTGGCCAAGCCTTTATATTTGTATGGTAAATCAAGTGATTTACCCCCCTATTCTGGCAAACCTCACAAGTCACAAAAACCTCACAAGGTGATCACCCAACTAGCACAACAGCTTCTATAAATTGAGATCTCGCAGGATCTACTTTTTATACAGCTTGTATTGAGCTTGCTTCAGAATTTAATTTCTTATAGAAGTTTGAACTTGTTTAACAACTTCTAATAAGTTGTTTAAATATTGTTAAAGAAACTTAAACGAAAAAAGCTTGTTTTCGGAAGAGCCTGCTTAATAAATTTATAGAAGATTTACAGAAATTACCAAGTTTAGTATTTGGTTTTTGGTTTTGACATTGAATAATTTAGCTCAGACATTTTTTTTACATTTCTGCTATTTGAACTGATTAAGTTTTTGATTTCATTAATTAATATACCTACGAGGATGGCCGAGTGCGTAGAGTGGTGGACTGCCACCAAGCAGATACGAAGTTCGATTCCTGGGTGTGGTAAGAAAATTATATACTTTTAAAATTATTATTAATAGATATACTAAAAACTAATGGAATAATAATATAATTTCAGATTAAAAGATAAAATTCATGATTTAAAATCAAATAAAAACCATTTAAAAAGGAATTATATTTTGTTTTTGTAGTAGTTTTTTTTTTATTTCGATAAGACATGTATTAAAGAGCTATACAAGCTCTTCCGAAGCTATCTGTCAAATCTCAAAGCTTCTGTAGAGCTTCGGTAAAGCTTCGTTTAAACTTCTTATAGAGGGTCAAACTTGTATAACGTTCTCCTTTTTCCATGCCCAACAACCTTACTAAAGTTTAAAAGAAGCTAAAATGTAGCTTTTGTAATACCTTAACCGAAGCTGAAATGTTAGTTGGGCATAACTCGATTTTGTAAGAATTTATTTCTCACAAACTTCTTAGGGTAAAGTCGGGGGATATGGCACCAATTTTTGTTTTTCGTTATTACTTGAGAAATAAAGAAGACATCTATTTCAAACAAAAGCGGATTTATTTTAAAACTATTTCTTAAATACAAAATAGGTAGATAAGTGTAATTCAAAGATAATTTCTTGTTATTTTTTGCAAAAATAAAAAACATTAAAAAAAACATGATTGAAAAAATGGAGGGTGATATGGCACCCTATTTCTTTTTGATATTTTTTTGTGACACTTGTTGCATGTATTGTTGAAAGACGTACACGAATCATGAGACCAAAAGTGACATTATGATTACTGCCTTATTCCGCACTTTTCTGCCAATCTGAAAGCTATTTGGCAAACTTTTAGGCTCTGGTCATTTAAGAAGCCTTTTTAATGTAGTGAAGTGTGAAGGGAATCGCAAAATGCTTAGGTCCTGCTTTTTTTGACATTCAGCAGCTCCAACGGCTGCTGTGATCTGGGTTTTAGTCCACTTGGCCTGGTTTGCTGAAGTTTTTTGTAAATACAATTGTCAGTTGAAAAATAAATAGGTTCAAAAGTAGATGCGGGGGAAATGGCACCGGTGCCATATATCCCGATGTTTTTGGGTGCCATATCCCCCATTTGACTACACTTCTGTTTTTTTCCAATGACACGAATAATCACGTTTGCTTAGTTATGGTAATGAGCAAACACAAGAATATAACCGTTACCGTTCTTTTTGTGTTAAAATGAACTCTCTGCGTCAAATACTTTTGGAACCACACGTACAACAATTTTACACAAAAAAACTTTTCGCTCAAATTGAACTCACTTTTTTGTTTGTCCATTTTTTAAATTTTAGTGGCAATGGTTACTGCGGATCCGAATGCATCCACTGATAGCTTACGTCAGACTTAATTCTTTTTTGCTCTTTTTGCTTTGAAAAGAAGTCACTAAGTGGGAGATATTGAAAGGGTGCCATATCACCCGTGGTGCCATATCACCCGACTTTACCCTACTAGCAAAAATCCAACTTGTGAGTTGTGACCTCCTTCAGAGCAGATCACAAATTCGAAAGTTTTTGTGACGCGAAAACCTCACAAAATCAAAATCAGCTCAATTTGTGAGGTCCTCATAACTTGTGAGGTTTGCCAGAATAGGGCCATTAGAGGCCGTAGGCAAATCACCCAATTTTTTAAGATTTTTTCGGAAAAATAAATTTTTTAACTCACCACAGCTGTAAACCAAAATCGAAAAAGTGAATACGGTGGCACTACGGTAGGGAAAAATTCCAAGCCGGAACAGTTCCACACGGGAAATTGTATGAAAAAAAATTCCAAACCGGTGATTTACGTCAACGTTCACGTGTGGAAAAATTCCAAGCTGGAACGGCGACGTTTACATGAGAAACTTTTCCACACGTGAACTTTGACTTTCTGGTTTGGAATTTTTTCATACAACTACCCGTTCCCGTAGGTACGCATCTCTTTCTGGTGTCGTCATTCCATTACTACTATTTGCCAAAAGAGAAAAGTGCAAATTTACAAAGTCATTTTGTGACAAAATTTTAAACAAAGATGCAAAAAACATAAATTTGGTTTCAAAACCATTTTTATATTTTTCTTTAAACATAAAATGAAAAACAAAATACGCAGAAGTAATTCTTCACGTATGATAACCCTAGACGTTCTTCACGTGTGAACAGGCACAATAATGCACACAAAAATAATGCACATGTAGCTGCTGAGTTATCTACGCTATAGGAAAATGTCATTTTGACTTTTCCAGTAGTGTTTTTTTTTATTTGAATTTTGACATAAGATTCTTGTTTCTTGTAGTTTATTTGAAAGTACACACAAGTTGTTGTTGTTCACTCAAAACCTTCAATATAAATTGATTACATAGGCAGCTTCCCTGCAAGAATGAAAAGCCATACGGGTAATTCCATGAAAAAGTGGACACGAATTTTGAACAAATTATGCAGTCATTTTTACTTTTTTTATTAGAAAATTACTATTTATAAATAGCAACATAAAAATTCAGGGAGTTAAATAATCTTAAAGCATTTTTATAGCATAAGCTTGCCAGCAACAGAAGAATTTCACATGAAAATGACGGAAAAACAAGCAAACTGAAAATATGATGAGTCTAATAGTGACGATGACAATATCCGCTGGTGAGTGCTAAAATAAGTTAACATTTAAGCAAGCTTCGTTACACACTATTCGGTTAAAAAAAAACTTGAGTGAAAATGCATCTTTTCTTTACTTTTGGAACCAAAAATCGCAGGTAACATGAGTTACCAAAATAATGTAACGTGAGTTACCTAAATATTTTAAAATTTTTCCTCGAAATATTGAAAAAATGTTTGGTTTTGTCACTCATATTAAAAGCTTGTAATTTTGTATGTATGGAATCTTCATTGAAAACAAATTAAGATACTTAATTTCACATAAAAACTTCATACTGTCGGACCCTTAAAATTCGTGTCCGATTTTTGTAACGTGAGTTACCATCAAACTTTTATTTTTCCCAAGTAAATGTTAAAAATAAAGACAATTTTTTTAGTGAATTATGAAAGTAATAGTTATGCTCCATTCATGGATAGTAATTTCGTATCAATTTACATTAAAATTGAAAAAAAAATAATTTATGTGTTGGAAATTTTTGTGAATGTAACGTGAGTTACCATGGAATTGCCCATACACAAACTTCTTCTAAAATCGAATTAAAATCGATCTCATTGCGTTTTACTTGTCGTAAATAATTCGCGAAGTCTGTTGTACTGAACAAAAAATCGATTCTTTTTTAATCTACATAATTATGTGAAATAAGATGTGAAATTTTTGAAGAGCCTAGTCGGCTTTCTTTAATCAGAATGGTATTGTTTTCTATTGCAATATCATTAGTCCTGAACTTATTAGGTAGGGTAGAGTTGCCTATTTTCGGCCGTCTCCAGTTTCCGGCCACCTTTTGGAAAATCGTTATAGCTAGGGATTTCATAGGGTTTATTCCAAAATTTTGTTCTTATGCTGTTTTCTTATTTGTTAGAACAGCATACGAGGGAAAATTTGGAATAAACGCCTTCGAAATCACTAGTTATAACGATTTTTCGAAAGGTGGCCGGAAACTGGAGACGGCAGAAAATAGGCAACTCTACCCTATGTTATTAGAAATTAATGAATGTTATTAGAAATAAAATTTGTAGTTTTGCAAAAAAAAAAGTGAGAAGTAAAACTTCAGTCGCGTGTACATGTGTACACACACGTTTTTTTTTTAATGAACTCTCTCCAAGATCTATTATTTATTATTTTCACTCTCCATTCCTGGTTCTTATACAATTTACATCTCACGTAAATGAAATAAATACTTTTTGAGCTAGCAATTTGTTAAATACACCTCATTCACTCTCAGTTTTATGACAAAGTCACATATTTCACCAAAGTACCATCGAAAGAAGCACGTTAAAGACATTATTCTTTAGAGCTATTATAAGCTTAAATATTCTAATGCAGAATATTTAAAATGATTTGGTTTAATTTACATATATTCTTCCCTTCAATCAAGAAACATTATTATATAATGAAGGACATGCTGTACATATAAACCATTAAAGGCAAATCCACATACATTTTTTATTGATCAGGAAGTCAATGCCAATAAAAGAACAATAAAATTATATCGAAATTAGTGGAATAGATAGCTTTGTAGTTTTCTATTTTGTGGTTTTCATTTCAATACAACATTATTAGACATTCGAGTTTATTTATTTTTTTTTTTTGTGTTCATTCGTCATGGTATTGTGTGACATGAAATAACGTAAAATAGGGGTGGTCGATAAAAATGCTATTAATATTGTCGTAAATTGATTAGGTTCTTGTTGGGTTTGCATAGGGTGCCTCAGTGAGGAACAGGAAAGGGTTCGTGACGTAGTTGTTTTTGTTTAAGTGTGATAGTGGTTTCTAAAAACAAACTGTTATATTCGTCGTATCTTTTAAGTCCATAAAATTACGTGCAATGTTATTGAAAACTCCCTTCTTGTTCTTAAGTTGTTCATTCGTATTGTAAAGATAAGTTTGTAAGACTTGAAAGGATAAATTTGGGTATTCATCTGATTTAACTTCATAATTTTTTTTCTGACCCCAGTTCTAAACCAGTCTAAAAACCTTGGTTCTTTTTCAAACGTGTCCTGAATTGTTGCCTTTTGCACATATTAAAAATGGAGAATGATTAAAAGGATATGTTATAATATTATACCTCGGAAAAAATAATGAAGTATCTAAGTAGGTATGTTTTTACTTGCGATATAGGTACTATATATCAAGTTATGCATTCGTACAAAAAAAAAAAGTTGAGATAACATTTTTCCATGACATTACGATGGTAGACAATGCCAAAAAAGTGGGTCCCGGAAGTCCGTCTGTCTGTCTGTCAGTCTGTCTGTCTGTAAACGAAGCTACAGCCTAAACGGATGGGCCGATTGATGCCAAACTTGGTATGTAGCGTTTTTTGGCGACTCTCCAGAGGGGTTTTTGGAATTAATTTTTTTGGACCAAAAATAACGGTACTTGTCATATACCGATTTTAGTAAAATTGAAATATCTTGAAAACGGCTCCAACGATTTTGTTTAAAAAATTCAAATGTTAGTTTTAAGCTAAGGTCTATCGTTTTATGGAAATTTTGTTTTTTGAAAATCATTTTTAACGGTACCTGCCATAGAACCGTTTTTTTCAAATCCTCTTATCTCCGAAACTGCATATTCGATTTCAACGAAACTTTTTGTGAAGAATCATTTATACAATTTAAATATAAACCAAAAATAAAATTTTCAAAAACATAATTTTTGGATTTTTAAAAAAATTTTGAAAATTTTTTTTTGAAAAATCAAATTTTCGAAAACGGGACATTGAATTTTTTTGAAATTTTGTTTTTAGATGTTGATTAGTGATTTCTACAAAATGGCATACCAATTTTATTTTAAAACTTTTTTTCCAAAAAAATATTTATAAAAAATTAGTTTTTTAAAAAACGGATCTAACGATTTTGAAAATTTTTTTTCTAAAAATGCATGTTAATATATCAATCAAAACTGCATACTTTTTTTGGCAGGCAATTCAATTTCAGATTTTATTTTAATTTTTTTTTTAAACGAATTTTATTTTTTTTTCCAAATTTCTATATAAAAAGTCTTAAAAATTTAAGCAACTTTAACTCTAAGAGCAAGTTCGTGCGACCCAGTCGTGCATTTTATTTTTTGTAGCCCCATAGAGGAAACTGCATCCACAGTAGATATACATTAAGGAAAAATTAACTGAAAAATGTATCCTTCTCTTCTAAAAGTGATGTCTCCATGGAGATTGTGGGTTGTTATTTTCGTAACAGCACCAGATTAGTTCGAATTAACTGAGATTTCCTGTATTGTATTACAACACACTTTATGATGGAACGACACTCGCAGGGATGTTATTCCTTACACCACCATAAGTATTTTCTGTCGTTATAACCTTCCTTATAACAGCATCACACCAATGCGAGGGCAAAAAACCAACCATCTGTCTAGAATTAAGGACTTACAATTTTGCACCTTCCGTCGTTTCGCTACAACGCACATAGGAGTATTCTGGTCGAAAAGCTGGACAAAAGTAGATTTTCTAAAAATCAAAATTTTTGAATTAAATTTTTAACAAAACGGATGGTAAATATACATGGGCTAATATGATGAACTTCTTTTTGGTGTGGTAAAGTGTGTGGTGTGACAAAACAAGTTCAAAGTCAGCTGTTTATTTTCTGGATTTTTTTTTTGTAATTTATGGTGATTTGGTGAGTATTGTAAGAAGATCGATAGTGAGCGAGTGTGCTTTTAAACATAAAATTTTCAAATGAAAATACAATTGCAGGTATTGAATAATAACACGGTGTAGCACTCAAAATATACGCGGGCGGAGACCTATCAGGTTTTGTAGAGCTAGTTGCACTGAATACGAAACGGTATTTGAAAATCCCCTTACACCCCCAAAATCTAGATACGGGCAAAAAACCGTTTTTTGGACCTTCACCCATTGAAAAAATTCTAGCTTCGACAATTTTTTACCCATTTTCGATTGTTTTACAGTTTATGATAGAAGATAAATGTACCTTTTCAACAATGTATAAAACATGTAACTCGGTTAAACCACTTAGAATTTATAAGCTGTCAAAGTTCAAAAATTCCATTTTTTTCGTCATTTGCCCAACTTCGGCATCAATTTAAAGTATATGTTTTCAGAAACTGTAAAAAATGGGTAAAAAAAATTGTCGAAGCTAGAATTTTTTCAATGGGTGAAGGTCCAAAGAACCGTTTTTTGCCCGTAACTCCAGATTTTGGGGTGTTAGGGGATTTTCAAATACCGTTTCGTAATCAGTGTGACTAGCTCTACAAGACCTGATAGGTCTCCGCCCGCGTATATTTTGAAACCTCATTTTTGTAACATCGTGTAATTAAAGAGTAGGTATTCAAATATTAAATGTTTTTTGTTCAATTAAATGACAGTGGGAAAAGAGTCTGCTACATATAGATATTTGTATTGCTTTTTTTTAAAGTCTAATTGCTTTGTTATAGTAGGTATACCCTACTATTCTGCTTCGATATAACTTTCTGCTTTCTGCTTTATGATAACTTTGACTATTCTTTAAATTTAATATCAAAAATTTGGGTGCAACTTTTTGCGATTAACAAAATAATTTGCGAATGAAATTTTCACTTAAAAAAAAAAATCACTCATACGCCCTACGTGTTTTTTTTTCCTGGTTGCATTTGGATTCACTAAGCCTTAAAATCACAATGGTTCCTTTTTAGAAGCTCTATTATTTTAGATATTATAATTTTTCACATTTTGGGTGTATGAAATTTCATACCATTTTTTTTTTAGTTTTTCTTATCACAAGCGTTTTTAAAGGTTTTCAACTTATTTACATAAAACCGCCTTCCATTGCATAAATAACAGTTTCTAGCAATAATAAATTGTTTTACTTCAAAAAATAATTTTGTCCAGGTCTTTGATCGAAATACTCCTATGTGCAACGTTTATGCGGTTTTATCAGTTTCTTATTCCTACTCTATTTCTAGTTTGTGCCAATTAATTTGCATCTTAAAAAAAGTTTACTGATTTTGTCTTTTTCTTAATGGCAATTAATCTCAGTTTACATCGACTTCCGCTGTAACGATGCGTCATTCATTTCCCTTCACCACCCACGGTATTTCAAGTAGTGATGGGAACTATAGAATAAAAACTATCAAACTATTGATAGTTGTAAAATATTCATTCATTCGATAGTTTTAAATCATTCATTCATTTAGTTACTATTTTCATTCGAATAGTTTTTTCATTCGATAGTTTAGTAACTATTTTCATTCGAATAGTTTTTTCATTCCAATAGTTTTTGTATACGATAGTTTTTTCATTCAAATAATTTTCTTAAACGATAGTTTTTTCATTTGAATAGTTTTTGTATACGATAGTTTTTATTCGATAGTTTATTCGATATTTTGTTCGATAGCTTTTATTCGATAATTTTATTCGATAGTTTTTATTAGAATGAATAAATGAATGAATGAATGAATGAATGAACTATTCGATAGTTCAAATCATTCAGTTACTAACTATCGATAGTTAAAATCATTCGATAGTTCCCATCACTAATTTCAAGCAGTTATAATACCTAACATAAACACAATATAGATATACAGTTACATCATAAATGTGGAGTGTCATGAACTCCAGGGATTTCCTATTGACAACAATGCATAAAAACAGAATTGATCACTTGTTTGAAAAAAAAGCAACCTAAAGCAACAAACTGCCTTACAACGACTTTGAAATCCATTTTTTACCGACTTTCAAAAATTAGGAGGTATTCAATTCGTCTGTATTTTTTTATTTGTTTGTTTGTAACCTCATAACTTTGGACTGTGTGAACCAATTTTGATCATTCTTTTTGTATTGGAAAGCTGGTGCCTACAGTGTGGTTCCATTTCAATTTCGTCCAGTTATTGCTATACGGGGTGATTCAGGAGTAATGTGCCAAAAAGCTAGAGCGTGTAGGTTAGGTCGAGATAAGAAAAAAATCGTATGGGAGGGGGGGGGGTCTATTCCTCTCCGTTTTGCCGGGAGGGGCAATTTTCTAAAAAATTACACCTTTTTTGTAAAGTAAAGTAGAAACTATGGACAGCGAGCGACCCCATGGGGTCGTCATAAAAAAAATTGACAGGTCAATGGTCTTTCAGGCTTTATCAATGAAAAAAGGACTAATCCATGTTTATCTAATACTATGTAACTTTATTGTACCCTCATAAACTTCCGGGTTAAAAAAAAATAATTAAAAAAGGGTTAAAGTTTTATAAATCAATTTACCAAAAGTCGTTCCACGTAAAATAAAAAAAAAGGGTTTTTCTTAGAAAAAAGTTGTGTTGGTTTTATTTTTATTTCTCAAAAACGACAAGACATTTTTGCATCTGGTTTTCTGTTTCAAAACAAATGAGAGCATCGAATTTAAGAAAATAAATTAGTACTTAATTACATAAAATTTTGAGATTTTTTTTCCAAATTAAGTCAATTTTTTAGAAAATTGCCCCTCCCGGCAAAACGGAGAGGAATAGACCCCCCCCCCCTCCCATACGATTTTTTTCTTATCTCGACCTAACCTACACGCTCTAGCTTTTTGGCACATTACTCCTGAATCACCCTGTATAACTATATATAACTATAACTATATATATAAACTATGAGAAAAACCTTAAAACCCAGTTTTGATCCATGGAAGTCGGTTTTGTTTTTTTTTTTTTGATAAAATTGATTATTGTGGTGTTCCGATCTTGAGATTTTGTCAGATTTTCAAAATGTTGACAACCATTATTTTGTTTTATTTCAGATTAAATTTCAAGTGGGTTTTATGGTATTTTTAATAGTTCCTATGGACAGAATTGAACGAAATTAAAATGGAACCACATTGCAGCCATCAGTTTTCTAATACAAAAAGAATTATCAAAATTGGTTCACTGAGTCCAATACTATGAGGAAACAAACACAAACAAAAAAATATTCCTTTTTGGAAGTCGATGAAAAAGTATACATACTATTTGGTTATACTCTAAATACATAGTATAGATTTTTGTAAAAAAGTTGCAAATGAAGTGATTTTTGACGGCAAAATTAATGCAAAACACTTCTCTACGTTTTTAAAATGCACTTTTCTATCTTAACTTATCGGTAGGTATTTGCTTTGTGTTTTTTTTTTTATTTTCAAACTCAAAATTAAGAATCGTTTAATCTAAGCTTAATACTAATTTCTGTCTCAAAAACTCAATGCACTTAACAACTTATTTTCATACAAAAAAAAAAAAAAAAAATTACATGACTATAATTAGCAGTTCAAAAAATTACTATTACAAAAAAATAAACATCATGTTAAAATGAAAAACTCACACGAGTATGATAAATTAGTTTTGTTGTCATATAAAATCTACTAATTAGATATGCGACACGTTTTAGTCGAAAGAATCGATACTTACATGTTTGTTTAGAAACATATTTACAATCTCCTGGGATGTGTCTACTTAATATAATACTTTCTGACCTGGTTTAAAGCAAAATCCATTAATACTAGATACCCACGGGTTTGGATACAAAAAAGTGCATTACATGCTTTGCAACTCCACACCACAGGCTCCCAATAATAACCAAACCGCTTAACGTTCACATACACATTTACCGATGCCAAAAGAAATTACATTTCCACATGAATGCATCTTTGAAAATGATGTTGAAGGTATGTTTACATTATACGTAACGTGAACAAATATTGCTTTGAGCTAAAATGCAGTAAATTTGAATATATGCATGAAGTCACACACAATTTCAAAATATTTCACCAAGGTAACTTTATGACTGCGAAAACTGACTTTGCGTTTGTATAAAACGGGACAAACGCATTATATTGAACTGAGTTTCCTGAGAAAATGCACATATTTCCAATTTCACACACATAATTGGCATTTCACTTGAACTCTAATATAACCTACTTCATCATTACAAAGGACTATTAATTAGGCATGAATGGAATCCTTCAAATCAATTTGTGTTTCCAAATAACAGTCGTTTATTGCGAGGTATGTGCTTTGATTGCTGCTTCTATTAGAAAGTATCAAAAAGTTTAAAAATAAGCTTTTATGAGGCAATTTCAAGGAAATGTTTTTTTTTTAGCGTAGAAGTTTTTGAAGTCATAAGGTCATAATGATGGCAGCATCCACGAAAAAGTGACGCCATTTTCTTCCGTTCAATCTGAAATTTTTGTGGCATTAATTTCAATTCAAAACAAACTATTAGCTCATTTGAAAGGTAATAATCTAAACGTGAATACTAATAAAGGATTTTTAAAAACTCAATCATTAAATAGGGTAAATAGATTTAAAACGAAATTGAAAAAAGTGGCTTTTTTCTAAACGCGGCGTTGCCGTTGTAGAAAGTTGTTTTTTTTTTTTTTAATTGATAGATAAATTCATTTTTAGGCTAACAATGTATTCAAAAAATTCTAAAAAATTTCAAAACCAAGTTATGAACGGTTTTTTAAAAACTAAACCATGTAGAAAACCTTTGACAAAGTGGTGATTACAGGTAAAGAAGTTTTTTTTTGATAATTTGAAAAATGCCATTCGAAAAATAATGAAAAAAAAATTCGGGATCTGACACGGATTTTTTTTAGTCTCTGCGTTTCGAAATGTGAATTTTTGAAAAACACCTAGTTTTTTAGTGGTATTTTTAGCAATTTTTTTGAGCTTTCAAAAAATTCAATGGCGAAGATGTGTTGATTCGTCAAGGTCCAATGATTCTGTCATTCCTATTTGAATTCAAGCGTCTTCAAAAAAAAATTGGTATGCCATTTTGTAGAAATCACTTTTTTGGCATTCTCTATCATCGTAATGTCAGGGGGAAAAATGTTATCTCAACTTTTTTTTGTACGAATCCCAAACTTGATATACATATACAACCTATATCGCAAGTAAAAATAAAATTTTTTGGTGCATGCTGTCGAAATGTCTTAAATTTTTTTTGTCCTATTTACCTGCGCGTGAATTCCATAGGAAACGTCTTTTGGAGCTTTTCCCTTTTTGTACGTTATTTTGTATCAGAAAGTATGAATTCTTTGACTTTTTTAAGACTATAAACAATAATAATTATTATTTTGAAAGCCTGTCTTAATATATTTTTTTTTACAAATTAAGCTTAGTTAAACTTTTTAATAAGCTAGAGTGTTTCTTCACTCGTACAAATTGACAGCTATGTGAAGATGGGAGAAAAGGTATTTTTTTTTTTGATACAAACCATCTACATATTAATACCTTTCAAACAAAACAAAAATTACCAAAATCGGACCAGCCAAACGCGAGTTTATCGGCCACACACACTTAACGAAAACTTCAAAAATACCACAAAACATATGTCCCTTGCTTAGCCATCGTACAGATATGATTGAAGCATCATGTTAAAGCTAAAATAATAAGCTTTCAGATCATATAAAATTTATTGTAGATTGTCATAAAAAAAAATCGAGGAAAAAAAGACTGATTTTCTTCCTTTTTTAATGATTGATTGGGTTCAAAAAATTCTAGCTATTTTTGTAGATGTCATAAAGACATGGTTAATGTCAATATTTTGAGCTGAAACAATAGGTTTTCAGGTGGTTTATAAAAAAATGAATTTTTGGGTGATGGAAGTGATTTTTTTCACTTTTTTCATAAAAAAATATTGTTTTTAATAAATTATTTTTATATCTTTTGGGCATTTTAAAAATTTAAGTATGGTTTTTTTCTTAAAAGAAATATTAAGCTTTTTAATGGTATAATTTTTTTGTAAACTATTCATATAAAAAAATTGATATAACTGACTTTACATACAACCGCTTTTTTTGTTATTAAAATGAAAACCATATTTAAAAGGTTTCCCAGAAGTCTTATTATAACTTTTCTACTTTTTTCCCACCCGTTATTAAAACAGGCAAAGAAATAATTCCTTTTCAGGAGGTCTTTCCAAAGGACTCCATACAAACCATAAAAAGTTATTTCCTTTGAAAGAAACTCCATTCAATAGATCCCTCTACTTCACTCCAACTAATTTCCAACATGTCCTTCTTTTCTTTCCAGATAACCAACCACCTTCACACCCGCCTTTTAAATGGATGAATTCGCCAACACAACATGGGATCTAGAAATGCTTTGGAACTCTTACAACCATGCAAATGAGTCCTTGAATCACTTTCTCGAAATGATCAACCAAACCACCGTGGCACCCAACATAACCGACATCTTCGGTCCCACCCGTGACTCACTCAATGTTGTGATACCCGTAACAATAATCTACTCTCTTATCTTTGTTACCGGTGTAGTGGGTAACATTAGCACATGTATCGTCATACGAAAGCATCGCTCAATGCATACCGCTACCAACTATTACCTCTTCAGTCTTGCCATCTCCGATTTCCTGCTCCTAATATCGGGTGTCCCGCAAGAGGTTTACTTCATTTGGTCCAAATGGCCGTATGTGTTTGGTGAAGTGTTTTGTGTTGGCCGTGGGGTATTGGCCGAAACATCAGCCAATGCAACTGTTTTAACCATAACTGCCTTCACAGTGGAACGTTATGTCGCGATATGTCATCCGTTCTTTGCACACGCCATGTCTAAGTTAAATCGTGCAACGAAAATCATTCTACTGATATGGTTGATATCGTTACTGACGGCACTGCCACAGGCAGCTCAATTCGGGGTCAATAGCTTTTTTGGTGTAAAAAAGTGCACAGTGGTGAGGATAATCGTGGAATATTCGTTCCAATTATCGACATTTTTGTTTTTCTTTGCTCCAATGACTATAATATTGGTTTTGTATTTGCTGATTGGAGTCAAATTGCATCAGGCTAACTCGTTAAAATCGAATGGAAATATTCTGTATCGATCGGGTAATGGGAGTAGTGTGAGGAGTAAAAATCAACAAGGGACTAAGAGAGTATTGAAAATGTTGGGTAAGTACTAGTTTTTATTCTTTTATAGTGCGCTCTTTTGCTATAATATTCAAATGGAAAAAATGTATATATAATTATTTTTTTTTTTTTTTTAACTTACAAAAGAGGATAAAAGAAAAGTAATGGAGGATATAAAAAAGTGGAGGATAACATAACATAGAAATGACCTTTAGATTATTTTTTTTTTTTTTATTTTTATCGACTTGTATGCATTCGATAATGGGAAATCGTTAAGTTTCGTCTTGATGATTGACATAGAACCTTTAAAGAAATTCAATGAATCAATAATTAGACTATTTCGATCGTTTGATGCTATAAAATCAAAAAGAGTAGGTAATTATTCCAAAAATTCAATTTACATTCATCATTTATTAATTCGTTATAATTGATAGGTAGTTTTCTATTTTCCATAATGTGTATGAGTTCCGAGATTTTGACGTCCGTTTGACGTTTGTTTTTCCATTAATTTCTGGCAGAAAAATTACGTTTCTACGAACTCGTCCAAAATCGAAAATAAAGTTTTTTTTTTCCCCGAAATCAAAACTGCATAGCATAAATCTTTGTAGTTTTCGGTGGAAAAAAATTACATTCAACGGAATACAAGTTTTTCCAGAGTTTTTTTTTTTTAGGTTTCACAGAAATATAATATCCCGAAATTTTCACAATTTTTATCAGATTTCATTTCTATTCTGGATGAGCCAGTTGCATTTCTTCCTTAAAGAAATTATTCACACGCTCAACACTTTGCTTTTAAGTTCAATTTAAGTTCAGCCCAGAATTCCTGCATATATGATATTTTTACTTAATTTAAGTTTACTCAGCACGGCCTTATCTTTTTTGGCATAACAGCCAAATTTGGAATTTTATAACTTTTTAACAGTTCATCAAAAATGCTAGATTTAATCATTTTCTTGTATAAAATTGAACGTTCTACAAAAAAGCTCTTAATAATTTTTTTGATAAACTGCCCCGTTTCGAAGTTATTCAACTTTAAAATATAAAATGTAATTTTTTCTTCATTTTTTTTTTCAATTTTTTGACGAAACTATTCATTTTTTCAAAAAATTTGGCAAACTTTTCCAATATTTTTATTCTATGTTGTGTTTTGGTTTCACAGATTCTTTTATATAACTCTCAAACCCCTAATACTCTCATATTAGATTTCTTCAATAAATTCGAATTATTCATTTTTTCAACTAAAAATTATTTTAATTAATTTTTCGTGTCGGTTTTTTTTTTTAATTTTATAAATGCAATTTTGTAGAGCGTTCAATTTTATACAAGAAAATGATTAAATCTAGAAATTAAATCTAGAGAAATAGAAATTTGCGATGCGGCGGTACTTATTGTTAATATTAAGGGCTGAAACTTTTACAGTATTTTTTTTTCGTCATTTCCAAAAATATTTTCGGTATTACTTTGAACAAAAAAAAAATTTTTTTTTGAATCAATCTAGTAAAAATAGTTTTGAAGTTGCCAAAACAAAATCAAATGTTGACGTCTTCTAACCAAAAAAAAAGAAACCTTAATCAGAATCACTATTCCCATACAATCATTTGATAAAGGAGTTTTCATCATTGTTGTTGTGAAAAGCTATTCACCGTTGATACCTATGATATCCTACTTGTTGACTTTCAATTGAATTCATTTGGTCTAGGGGTTTTATTTCAAAACTCTGGAGACCATTTTAAAATACATATTCAGCTGGAATAGAGAAGAATGTTACCCATATTCCATATCTTAGACAGGGTTTTAACATGGTGATGAAAGGTTATTATTTGTTTATCAAAATAAATCATTTTTGTGAACTAGCAAAAAATAAAAAAAAATATTACTCATACGCCACAGTGATCCATCAAATTAACAAATTTAATTTTGGAAAATTGACAAAACACCTTGGACATATTAAACATGATACATAATGTATAAATACGAAAAATGTGGGTTACGCAAGTCTGTCTGTATTTCCAGTCTTAATTAGGAACTACAGGCTGAACTAATGAGTCGATTAACTCCCAACTTGGTGTGTAGAATTTTTTAGAAATGGTACATAAGGATTTTGAGATTAATTATTATTATACTAGCTGACCCGGCGGACTTCGTTCCTCCATATCCTGTATTGATTTTTAATTTTCGACTCTGTAATTAGTTAATTTTCAAATGAAAAAGAGGATCAAAACTTGAAAAGTTCATAAAATGAGTTTAAAAATATTCACTTTTAAACTTTTAGCAAAAGTGGCCTATGCAAAATACTCATGCAAGCGCATGATTACAACCTATATTTCCTATAAGTTTGAGATTTTTTGCAGACTTTTAAAAATTCCAAAAAAATAAAAGACTATTCAAAAATGTCCCTTAAAATTAGTTTTTTTTTTCAAAAATTTGTATTTCAAAATACAGGGCCTATGAAAAAAATCCGTATTAGACCCCTAATTTTTTTTTTAAATATCGTTCTAATGGTGTAACTCAAATTGCTATGAAAAATTTTGCGTACCTGTTTTTCAAATTTATTTTTAACTATTGAATAAATTTTTCTATCATTTAAAAAAAAAAATCAACTCATTACGACTTACCGTTTAGAAAATAGCGTCTTTTTTCAATGTCGTGTTACCTCTATTTACCCTATAAAATCTTAAATTTGTTTTTGCCTTAAACCTTGAGAAAATAAGTCAGCGTTTCCTTGAACGCATTTAGCTTTGTTTAGAAGCACTTTTGATGTAAAAATTTACCAGCAAAACATTTATGGAAATTTGTTTGGCTTTCTATTTATTGGGAAAAATAGTTTTGCATTTTAGGTACTATTAATAAATAATGCCAATTTTATTTGAAATTTTTTTTAATTTCTCAGAAATTGTTCCTCACTATTAATATATTTAATCAAATCGTGTGCCTTGTGTTAATGCACATGAAAAAAAAGTTGTCTAAACAATATTAACTAGAAAATAAACAAAGAAACAGATTGTGAATAACTACATCAAAATAAATCAGTTAAGTTTGTTTAGATGTATTTTTTTGTGGATCATTTTTGGCGTAAATAAAATAACAATTGAGGGAACGAAGAAAAAATACTTAAATATCAAAAAATGACTCGAAAATACCTTAGTCACTCTTTCATATTTAGAAGCATATTATTATTTTTGAAAGGGATTTGCATTTATTTTTTTTTATTGTATTCTTTTGATCGTCTAAGTTCTAAAAATTTCAACATGTTAAAACTCATGGCAACATTTATTTATATTTAAATATTTAATAACTTCTTTTATACCCACGTAAAATTTTAAAATCAATTCTTTCTGTTTGCTGCCTCGTCATTTTGTGGAAAACCCTTTTTTTTATTGAAAGAACTTATTTGAATAATTTTTTTTTCATCCTATTACAACTTCCTTTTGTTAACTTTCATTCGCACTTTTTCATTTCCTTTTCCCTAACTTCTGAGCATCCCATTCAATTTAATGTATCTTTGGTAAACGGAAGTTTTATTTTTTTTTTCTATTTGTACAAAAAAATATCTGAGTTTTTGTCTGGATGGGGTTCAAAATCAATTAAATGTTTGAATTCTAGAGATTAAATTCACACCAACCAGTAAAAAAGAGCATTGAAAGAATTTTTAAGAAGTACTTTCTTTCAATTGGAATAATTTGTTCCCAAGTAAATAATTGCCTTATATTCGAGAGAATCTTATAAGAAATCCAAGAAAATTTTTTCACAATACTGATCCAAAGCTATTTTGTGGTGCAGTTTCCAATAATTTAAACTCATTTTCACTTAAGAAGGAAAAATTAAGCTAGAAAGTTTTTTCTTGTGAAGCTAAACTTAGACCTAAAAAGCAAACTGCGTATTTTTTTGTTCAAGTTTCTTACTAATTTATAAGTGATTTTACTTGTGCATTACACTTTTATTGAAACAGTAAAATTTCACAGCAAATTAAAGCCACACTTTTTCATCTCTTATATCTTTAAATCTACCATAGTTAAATACGAGTATATTAAATATCCTTCAATAGCCCACATGAGAAATTTACAACAATGAAAAGGAAGTTAAAACACTTCATAGGAGTAGGCTCAATCCTCAATGGAATAGTTATATTCAACGACTTTGACTCCACCCTGATAATGTTGTGACTTAATCTTCCTTAATCGTGTCATTTCAATAAAAGAAAATGGGGTATCATAAAGTCACAAAGCCTATACACTGAGGGAAAAAACAACTTTAAATCAAAGAAAACCACGTGGTTTACCGTTATAAAGCATCTTTAAATCAAAGTTGTTTCAACTTTAAAAAAGCATGAATTTATTAAAAAAAAAAAAAAGAAAAAATGGGCAGCTGGGGATCGAACCTACAACTCTTGTGTTACTAGGCGAATGCTTTACCAACGTGCTATCTCACTGTTGAAAATTAGAGTGATAATATGCAACAAAAGCTGAAGTCCGACAAAAATAAAAAAATTTCTTACGTTGTTTCAATAATTTTATTTTGAAGAAGTTTCATGTTAATTTTTTCAACATTAAATCAACGTTGAACATTTTACATTTTACGTTGCGTTTTTTCCCTCAGTGTATATGTACCTAATTTATGAGAGTGGCAGCTGTTTCAAATAAACTAAAATATTTATTATAAATTACATTAAAAAAACTATGGAAAAGAACCTTTTTCTCAATTTTAATCCATTTATTTTAATAATTTTCTCCAAATCAAATTAAATACCATGAATTTTCAAGGAATTCTTGTTTATTCTTATAACAATAAAAAACAAATTCTTGAAGCTTTGGTCTTCTCAAGAATTAAATCGAATTATTATTTATTTTTGAAATGAATACAATAATTTTATCCTGATAGTATAAATATATCCCACAGTGGCACATGCCTTCACTCAATAAACTATTCAAACAATTTCCTCAGAATTGAATAAAAACATGGTGCTGGTTGGAATTGTGTAATCACATGAAATTACTTCATCATTTTTAGGAAGTAAATCAAAATCAAATAATAATAATAAATCTTCGTTAAAACCTAAAGTACACATTCCATCAATTTGATTAAATTTGGAAATAAAAAAAAAAGATTTATTTTTTATTTTTTTTTTGGTTAGGTATTTAAGGACTAATTTAATTTTGTTTATTTCCTTTTTTATACTGATGAATCCAATTACATTTCAATTCTTCTTCAAACTGTCGGTCGGTCGGTCTTTTCTTTCAAATACTATTAGCATAATTTTGTGTTTTTGTTTAACAAATAATTTCTGAAAGGTTTTTTTTCTGTTCAATGGCATTTGATTTACAAGACACCCACGTTAATGAGAATTCACTAACTTTTGAATGAATTTTTAGAAAGAATTTTTCTTTTAATTATAAATTTGTATAAAAATACAAATATTTTTTTTAGATTTTGGTTATGCATGAAATTTTAGAATAAGAGAGACATCTATTTGCAGACCTCCACGATGACATGTACATTAGGGTGTGTCAAAATGCTAAAGTATGGAATTTTCAAATGTAATAGCTTTTAAAAGTTGCATTACTTATTAAAAATAAATCCTGCGTTTAAAATTTTCATTTTAATTAATATCTTTGGCTCAATCAAAATATAAGAACAAATCGAAGAAATTTGAATTTTTAGAGATTTTTGAAATATACAGGGTGTCCCAAAAGTAATGGATCAAACGAAATATGCTGATAGGCCAACTTTAGGGCCTCAGAATTTGGTTACTTGTTCATCTCAAATCCTTACGGTTTTCGATTTAATGCAGTTTTTGTGAAATTTCGAAAAATCCCGACTTTGCAACAGTATTTTGCTTCCTCCACTAATAATGGATTTTTGTTTTTTACAATTCTGTCACTAAAACATTGCCTAATAATAAGAAATAATTAATTAATAAAAATATTTTTCATTTCATACGCCATTTTGCTGCAAATTAATTAACAGTTCCATGTTTTATAAAAGCTCAATTTCTTTCTTTTATTTCAGAGCAACACCCTGAAAAAAATTTGTATGGTGTGGCACTGGTTTATTATTTTGAAAACTTCCCGTGTTATTGCAGTTTTCAAAAATTTATAAAAATTCCAAAATTGAAGTTAGAACTGAAGATATTACAATTTGAAAGCAACAAAACAGGGCTTTTCAGAGAAAAATAACAAAGAAAAATAAACACATTTTCTCGACTGTTGTTTGTTTATTTCTTTTTGAACAAAAGCCTCGATTTTTGTTTGTTATTTTGCTCTGAAAACGTCTGGTTTTTTGCATTCAAATTGTAATATCTTTTGTTCTAATTTCAACTTTGGAAATTTTTATACATTTTTGAAAACTGCAATAACACGGGAAGTTTTAAAAATAATAAACCAGTGCCACACCATACAAATTTTTTTTCAGGGTGTTGCTCTGAAATAAAAGAAAGAAATTGAGTTTTTATAAAACATGGAACTGTTAATTAATTTGCAGCAAAATGGCGTATGATATGAAAAATATTTTGATTAATTAATTATTTTTGAAGAGAAAACTTCTTTAGTATCGTAGTGATTTGAAACAAGATGAAACGAAAACGCGAAACGACTTCAACTTGTTATATTTAATAGAAAGATGAATGAAATTTGTACTGTAGATAGGTAATTAAATAAATTATAATTGTAAAAAATTTCAATTAATTTCATATTCAAAATTCGAAAATAACGGTAAAAAGATGTTCTTTTCCAACACACGTTATATCTTTTGATCTAGTGCACATACAAATTTGATTTAACCTTAATACGAATGCTGATAACATAAACTTTTATTTGATATATCACACATAACGTTACGTGCTCCACAAGTTACACAATCTTAAATTGAAAAAAATTTAAAAATACCTCAAAACACCTGTGGTGATCTGTTGGCGATGACCAGCTACCAGTATAGGAAGTACCGTAATCTCAGTCTGGAAATTCGACATGGTTGACTACAAGGTGAAAGAATAAGCTTTCACATGGTATAAAATTTTGTATAGGTTGTCAAACAAAAAATTGATTTAATAGCATGAGAACATAAACAAGAATGTTTTTTTGCTTTTTGGATGAAATTACATCGAGTTTAAAAAATTCTAGCTCTTTTTGTAGATGTCTTATAAACTTGATCGATATATATATTTTGAGCTAAGATAATAAGCTTTCAGGTGGTATACAAATTTTTATAGGTTTTTAGGTAAAAAATGCATTTAATAGCGTGAGAAGATAAAAATTCGTCTTTTTTCGCTTTTTTTATGGAAATTGATCGAGTTCAAAAAATTCTAGCTCTTTTTGTAGATGTCTCATAGACCTGATCGATATATATATTTTGAGCTAAGACAACAAGCTTTCAGATGATATAAAATTTATATAGGTTGTCATATAAAAAAACATGGATTTGAAGGTGATAGAATAAAAATAGGTAGATTTTTTCTATTTTATTTTTTTTTGCAAGAAAAATGATTTTTTAAGGTTTCACTTCTACCACGTGTTAATTTCACACATGATTTTTTTTTATTATTAGGCAATGTTTTAGTGACAGAATTGTAAAAAACAAAAATCCATTATGAGTGGAGGAAGCAAAATACTGTTGCAAAGTCGGGATTTTTCGAAATTTCACAAAAACTGCATTAAATCGAAAACCGTAAGGATTTGAGATGAACAAGTTACCAAATTTTGAGAGCCCTAAAGTTGGCCTATCAGCATATTTCGTTTGATCCATTACTTTTGGAACACCCTGTATGTTATTTTTTAATTGCGCCGTTTGAATACAAAAAATAAAAAGAAAAACTTATAAGCTTATATTTGTTGGAATTGAACACTAAGTAAAAAAGCTGCGAAAAAATATGCGAAGAAAACAAAATAATTTTTTTCATATAAAATCGTTTTTTCCTAACAACTTGAACCGATTTGAGCGAGCCAAAGACGAACAATATTATAATTTTTTTTACGTACTATTTTGACCACTATTACATTGCAAAATTAGGGTACTTTTTTCGGCCATACAAAAGTGACACATCCTAATGTACATATAGGGTAAAAAACGACAGACTATAACTCCTCATTTAACAAGGCAATTTCTTGAAACTACACGCACTTTCTTTCAATAAATCAAATCTTCCATAATAGTGGAATGTTTCACTATCTTCATGTCAATCTATCAAACATCAATGATATCAAACCAATTAAAACTTTTCTAAATATAAAGGCCCCACTTAGTCTAATAGCCATTTTAAATTGACTCCACTCACATCAGATGAATATTGTCTTAGAAATTTGTAGATTTTCTTCGAACTTTTCAAAGCCCATTTCCAGAAATTTTATACCTTAAAGTGACCATATCGATGAGAATCGATAAAAGGAATCACATCATTTACTTCGTCTTTCAATGAAATTGTTTAGTCTTGTGATGAAATTTTCTTTAAGAACCTGTAGTTATTTTTCTTCAGTTCTTGGAAGAACTAAAAATATTTTTTGAGATGTAATATTTCATAGTATCTTGGAGCTTTTGCTTGCAAAACAACCGTAACGCAATTTTAGGAATAGAGAACAAAAACAGTCTTTTGGGGATAGATCTAATAAACAAAAAGTTACTATACTTTAGACATATTTGAAGGAAGTGAACCACATAGTGGTTGCCACTAAGAAAATTCAGGAATTTCGGTTTAAACTGCTTGACTACCCGGTTCACTTCTAAGATTTCGTAAACAGTGGTATTGATTTTCTAATCAAAATTCTTCAAAATCCAAAACAATTCGTAAAATTGAAGGGAAAATAACCTGAAGCCCGTAAACAAAAAGCGAAATGTACCCAATCAAAATAAGTTATTGTACTTGAAATGGAAATGGGAAACAAATAAAAAACAAACAAACAAAAAAATACAATGCGAGGTTAATGTGAGTCGGAGTTATCAAAATACGAAAAAAAAAAAGAAAACTTAAATAACAGAAAAAATAGTAAGAGAAATGAATCAATGAACATTTATTTTTTGCTCTTATGCTTAAAGTAACTCTAATGTTAAAGCTTTTTATTCAAGAAAATTAGAGAAAATTTAGAGAAAAATTAAAAAAATCTGTTTTTATAATTAATTAAATACTTTTTTAAATGATTTTTTACAAAAAAATATATTTAAAAAAAAAATTGAAAATCGTTAAAGCCGTATTTTTAAAAAAAAATAATTTTTTATATACAAAAAATTTTTATCATTTTTCAAAAAAAAAATGTTGGTATGCCATTTTAAAGAAATAATTAATTTACACACGAAATTTCGATATTTTTAACAAACCTATTTTCAAAAAATTGATTCTTCAAAAAAAAATTTTGAAATATTTTTAAAAAATACAAAAAATGTGATTTTTGAAAATTTTCAAAAAAAAACCCGCTTTAAACGAGATATTCATAAATCAAAAAAACTGTTCTATGACAGGTACCTACCGTAAATAACTGTACAAAAAATATTTTTTTTATTTCAAGAGTGGGTTTTTATGCGTAAAACTACACACACAAATTTTAATCAAAATCGTTAGAGCGGTTTTTTTTTTTAAATTAACTTTCTATTTCCGTTATATGAAAGGTACCGTTAGTTTTGGTCCTAAGAAAAAAATTCAATTTGTCCTCTAAGGAATCACCCAATTTTTTTTACGAATACTAAACTTGCCCTATACAGGGTGTCCCAAAAGTAATGGATCAAACGAAATATGCAGATAGGCCAACTTTAGGGCTCTCAGAATTTGGTAACTTGTTCATCCCAAATCCTTACGGTTTTCAATTTAATGCAGTTTTTGTGAATTATCGAAAAATCTCGACTTTGCAACAGTATTTTGCTTCCTCCGGTCATAATTGATTTTTGTTTTTTACAATTCTGTCACTAAAACATTGGCTAATAAGAATAAATAATTATTTAATCAAAATATTTTTTATTTCATACGCCATTTTGCTGCCAATTATGTAACAGTTCCATGTTTTATAAAAAACTCAATTTCTTACTTTTATTTGAGAGGAACATCCCGAAAAAAAATTGTATGGTGTGATACTGGTTTATTATTTTAAAAACTTGCCGTGTTATTGCACTTTTCAAATTATATAAAAATTTCCAAAGTTCAAATTAGAACGAAAGATATTACAATTTTAATGCAAAAAACAGGGGTTTTCAGAGCAAAATAACAAACAAAAATCGAGGCTTTTATTCAAAAAGAAATAAACAAACAACAGTCGAGGAAATGTGTTTATTTTTCTTTGTTATTTTTCTCTGAAAAGGCCTGTTTTGTTGCATTAAAATTGTAATATCTCTTGTTCTAACTTCAAGTTTGGAAACTTTTATACATTTTTGAAAAGTGCAATAACTTGGCAAGTTTTTAAAATAATTAACCTGTGTCACACCATACAAATTTTTTGCAGTGTGTTGCTCTGAAAAAAAATTAAGTAATTGAGTTTTTATAAAACATGGAACTGTTAATTAATTTGCAGCAAAATGGCGTATGAAATAAAAAATATTTTGATTAAATAATTATTAATTCTTATTAGCCAATGTTTTAGTGAAAGAATTGTAAAAAACAAAAATCAATTATGACCGGAGGAAGCAAAATACTGTTGCAAAGTCGAGATTTTTCGATAATTCACAAAAACTGCATTAAATTGAAAACCGTAAGGATTTGGGATGAACAAGTTACTAAATTCTGAGAGCCCTAAAGTTGTCCTATCAGCATATTTCGTTTGATCCATTACTTTTGGGACACTCTGTATAGTATCTACCTATATCGCAAGTAAAAAAGGTTCATCACTTTTCTAGCCTAAAAACAATTGCCTTTAGAAAAGAAACATACAATTTCATAAATATGTATTTTTAGATCAACTCAATCAAACAATTGTAAAAACAGAGCAAGGCATTCAAAATAGTTGAAATACTGTTGAGTTTGTGTGGGAAGATGAGCAACTTTATTTACTGATGAGACTACCCTCTTACCTTCAATAAATTGCTAAAAATTTTAAATGGATTTCAAATAAAAAATTACCTTATAACTATTATATTTTACATAAAAGTCAAAATTCCAAAAAGAAATCAAATCTTAAAATCGATTTTAATTTTTTTTTTTATTATTAAAAATTTGTTTTAAGATTATAATATTGTGGCCACTCAAACACTTCTGTTTAAATTTTTTCTTTTAAATCGTTTTAGTAATAAAGGAGAAATAAAAAAAAAAACAACTGTTATATCATAGATACCGTTAATAACAATTTAAAAAATAATTTTTTAAATTTTAAAAGTACTACATTATTGATACATTGTAAACAAAAATGTTTATCAAAGTCATAAGATCCGTTTTTGTGATAAATAAACTTTTGCATATGAGTTATTATAATGCAAGGTAAATTGCTTTTGGTTATAAAATATTCAATTTCTCTACGGTAATCAGCGAGAAATCTTAATTGACACAGAAGGACGTATGTTAAACTTAATATTCCGTTATAGAAAACATCTCTTAGCTAACAAGTTCATGGGAAATCATTCCACTGGTTATGCCTCGACAAATACGCAGCCTCACAGACAGACAGACATTAATTCTGTCTGCTCACTTTTTATATTTAAATACTGCACTTCAATAGAATTTAAAAAAAAAAACCAAACAATAGTATAAAAATAGCAGACGTTTAAAGTAAAAAATCTGACAAGAAACAGGCAGATATAAAAATAAAACTCTTGTGAAGAACTATTTTTGAAAGCTTTTTTTTATCCTAAAACCAAACCAAAGCTACTGCATAAGTGCTCATCTCGTATCTTCCATATCAATACGTGTCCAATGCCGTCTTTACCATAAGGGCACACGGGGCCCGTGCCCAGGGCCCCCATTCTGAGGGGGGCCCCGAAGGAACGAAAATTTCTCTCACACATTTATTCTCAAAACATTTTTGGCGGGCAGACCTTCTAACAAAAATTTTAGTTTTTATATGGCAACCAAAAAAAGTTTTACACCTATACGGAAAATATATGTTTTCAAAATGAAAACAAATTATGTGGCGTCGTATGCGGACAAAAATTTAAATCCAAACGACCAAACCCAAATTCAATTTTCCAAAAAATAAGACAATAATATTTTCAAAAAACAAGAAAAATATCTTTTTTTTTTAACTGAAGGTAAGATTATTTATTATTAATAAAAACAACGAATTCTCTTCCACTATCTTTTTCTTTAAATAATAATTTCGTTTGGAGTTTGCAAAACTGTCAAATTTGCAGTGCGTGCTAAAATTAGTGTAAAAATACGTGTAGATTCGTATTAAAAGACGAAAAAAGAATCAATTCGTCGGCAAAAAAAAACATCAATACTTTTTCCGTTGGAAAACGTTTAAGAAAAAACTATTGCCGGCTCATCGACGGTACATCAATGTTTTGGTTCAATGGAAAACGCCTTGGTACAATGGTTGGCACCCCCAAACATTTTTTAATTTGAATTGCGAATTGCTCTCGTATTTAAAGTTCATTAAATAACTTTTTCAAAAAAAAAAAAAAAAAAATTTTTTTTAAATCCAAAAATATTTTTTTTTAAGTTTTCTTAATTTTAATATTAGTATAAACCTTTTTCTGTTAAAATTTTCATTGAAATCGGTTGTGTCGTTTACATTAACAAATCGTTTTGATGGCAATAATTTGATGGCGTTAATAACGGTCCAAAAACATTTTCCTTCTATCAAAAGTGCGACTTTATTTGCAGCATTACATGGATTTTTTTCAAAGCAAAATCGTTATCCGTTTTTGAGAAATATCTCGAAAACTTTACATTGGATATATACGTTAAAAAGGAGACATTAAAATAAAATAACGGCTCTTGGAAATCACGTACAAATAGTTTGTACCGAGTTTTTAGCAAATCTATCAATCCGTTTGAGCTCTTTTTTTCCAATTCTTCAAACTGAAACTTATAACGGATACAGGGTATAATTATTGGCAATATAAAATGTACAATTATTAGCAGTGGCAACGTTTGATGTCTCAAATGCACGTATTATTGACACCCCCTGCCAATAATAAAGACACTAGGTACTTTATATGGAACGATATACTTGCACCCCTTTATAACCAACCATTGCCTTTTAGCCAACCATTGTACTTATTTTACTTTCCAAAAGGGCCCCAAATTCTTGTGTGCCCAAGGGCCCCAAGATAGTTAAAGACGGCCCTGTACGTGTCAGCTTTGTTGATATGTGAAGAATTTCATTTATCATCCTTTTCCTTCGTTTAAGGCTTAGGTGCTGGTGCTCTTTGCATCAAAGTATTTTTTAAAACTTTCCAAGTTGAAAGTGTGATGGAGAGTAAAATGCAATGTACAATAGCATTCTTGTCTTCTTTGCATAGTGCATTCCTATACTTTTTGTGCCGGATTTATGTCCCACAAATCTGTACTTTGTTGAATTTATGTAAACTCAAAACTTTCACCATCTTTCAAAATGAACCTAAACATGTAGATAGGGTATTTTTGTTCAACCAATTAGAGGTAGTGTGGAGTGTGTTATGAATGTAACGCGTTACGTGGTCGTAACGCGTTATGTACTATCAGAGTCTCCAAAGAAACCATAATCAATGTTATATCTAGTAAAATTTATGCAATCGAATCATCAAAATATTTGACCTCTACCCAACGTCCTCATGAGAGTAATTATATTACAAGTCATAAAATGTTACTTAATACTTTATCATATACAAAAAACCTTAATTAATGATATATTACGTTATATTACGTAAAAAAATATTTAGCTTCATTCGAATTCATTTCGTATGCCTTTCTACGAAAAAAAAAAAACTTTGATTTTGCTATTTCATTGCGAGTTCTCAGAATTCATTAGGCCTTTTTCTTTTGAACATCAATTTCTATGCAAACAATCTACCAGATACTTTATAGTTGTAATTATTCAGATTTTTTTTCACTGGAAGCTCATATTTATCAAAAACAATTTCTTTCGAAAAACAAAATAATATTTTCCTGTTTCATAGTTTGAGGTTAATTTGATCATATGTTATATATGTTTTCTCTTAAACTAAAGCTTCACAAACTTTATATTTATTGTTATAAAATTGATTGATTTTTCCATTTGAATTAGCAATTTAATTATAAAAATATTAATCTTACCCAAAAACTCTTATTTATGCCTTTTGGCGATATATTTACTTAATTACAGTTGCAGTTGTTATTGCATTCTTCCTGTGTTGGGCGCCATTTCATGCACAACGATTAATTGCAGTTTACGGTGGTGGCGGTGATGGCTCTCACAGTTCTATAGTTATTAAGCTGTACAATATTATGACGTATATCTCAGGTGTTCTGTATTATCTATCAACGTGCATCAATCCATTGCTCTATAACATAATGAGCAATAAGTTTCGAGGAGCCTTCAAGGTATGTTTGCAAGCCAGGAATATAAAGTTCTGTTTTATTTAAAATGCATATATGAACGTTTATTACTTGCATGATGCGCTGGTCTTTCGAGTGGAGGAAGAAGAAAGTTTTGTTTGTGTTTTTGTATGTGTGTGTGTGTAATTTGTAAATTCGTGTGTGTGTATGTTTATATATGCGTTACCTTTCAAATGGATTCAAAAATTATTTCATTTACTTTCAGTCTTTTTTATTTAGGAAACGTTCCAGTGTTTCGGTGGGGGGATCATCTCGACGACGTCGTTCGATGACGAACAGAGCCGCCAGAAACACGACCTTACACGGTCGCAGCGATTGCGAACTGCATTCCACGAATCAGATTTTACAAGTTAGTTTAAAAAAAACCCCCTTGCCTCCATTTTGTATTTCAAAAACTGTCATTTTTTGTATGAATTTTATTCTATTTTTTTAGGCAGTTCTCAGCGAGAAGAAAGTAACCAGTCAACTACTTCATGGCGGCTTAACCACCCCCTAGCTCAATTATCGATTGGCGAAGAACAACAACAATCTCTAACCAAATTACCCTATTGTGATAGAAATGCAACTTCTTGTGTTGCAACAACGAAAGAATGGGTTACCATTAGAGATAATAATATCATCAAGATTGATGAATTTGATTTGCCATCTAAAGAAGCCAGTTTGAATGTTCTATATGGTCGTGATGGTGAAATTGAAATTAGACTTATGAGACATAAAAAGTCAGCTAGCGAACCGGTGCGTAAGATTTGGTCAAGAATTACACAATTTTGTAGATCGAGTACGGTTAAGTCATCGGCAAGAGCTGGATTTTATACACCACCAATTGATGAGATCTATTTGAATCGATTTGATTTTACGGTGGCTTTGAAATCGAGACAGGAAAAGCAACAGCATCATGAACTATATGGAGAATAGTTGTGTCGGAGGTGTTTGGTTTGTGTGGTAAGTATTAACAATTTTTAATGTTTTTTTTTTAAGCTTTATTATAACTTTGTCGCTTGTTTCACAAAGTGTTCTTTTGAGAGGATTTGTGGACTAATACCACTTGTCGGCAACGAAAATGGAACTTAAAACAAACCATATCATCCGAAGTTAGAATTTTACCGGCACGTCACGTTTTTGAAATACTTGAATATTAACAGGTCAAAAACGCGTTTTAAATTTTTTCATTAAATATTTTTATTTATTTTATCAAAATCAACTTTTTTCTGAAAGAAAATTGAAAATAGTAATTTATTATAATTCAAAATTTTTATACATAACATAACGAACTGTTTCTTAAACCAAATTCCAGTTCGCGATTTCTGATTTTAACATATTGAAGAAAAAAATATAGTTTTGATTATTTTTCAAAAATAACTTAATGGAAAATTAGTTTTTTGAGACAAATTCTTCGTTATTTCGTGAATTTTCTTTTATTAAACAAAGAAGATCAAATTTGTTTAGTTTTTCAGACTTTATAGCAAGAATATTAGACCAGTGCCGATGCCTTCAAAAACATTAAAAAGTACAAAAAAATCATAGTAGGATGAAACCCATTGGAAAAGGAGGGGAATATGATAAGAATGAAAGGAAAAATAAATTACGGGCGAGCCGAGTTCGGGAAGTGGGTGGGTTGAGTTTTAAATGGTAAAAAATGGTATATCTCGATTTCCGGCAAAACTACAAATCCTATAGAAAAAAAAAATCATGTGTGCAATTCACACGTGGTAGAAGTGAAACCTTAAAAAATCATTTTTCTTGCAAAAAAAAAAAAATAGAAAAAAAAAATCTACCTATTTTTATTCTATCACCTTCAAATCCATGTTTATATGTATATAACAACCTATATAAATCCTATATCATCTGAAAGCTAAGCTCAAAATATATATATCGATCAGTTCTATGAGACATCTACAAAAAGAGCTAGAATTTTTTGAACTCGATCAATTTCCATCAAAAAAAGCAAAAAAACACGTATTTTTATCTTCTCACGCTATTAAATCCATTTTTTCCCTAACAACCTATACAAATTTTTACACCATTTAAAAGCTTATTGTCTTAGCTCAAAATATATATATCGATCAGGTGTATGAGACATCTACAAAAAGAGCTAGAATTTTTTAAACTCGATGAAATTTCATCTAAAAAGCAAAAAAAACATTTATTTTTATGTTCTCATGCTATTAAATCAATTTTTTTGTTTGACAACCTATAAAAAATTTTATACCATGTGAAAGCTTATTGTTTCACCTTGTATAATAATGCATAAATCTTATTTCAAAGATGTCTACAAGAGAAGTTAGAATTTTTTAAAGTCAACCATGTCGAATTTCCAGACTGAGATTACGGTACTTCCTACACTGATAGCTGGTCATCGCCAACAGATCTCCACAGGTGTTTTGAGGTATTTTTAAATTTTTTTTCAATTTAAGATTGTGTAACTTGTAGAGCACGTATCGTTATGTGTGATATATCAAATAAAAGGTTATGTTAGCAGCATACGTATTAAAGTTAAATCAAATTTGTATGTGCACTAGATCAAAAGATATAACGTGTGTTGGAAAAGAACATCTTTTTACCGTTATCTCCGAATTTTGAATATGAAATTAATTGAAATTTTGTACAATAATATATTATTTAATTACCTATCTACAGTACAAATTTCATTCATCTATCTATTAAAACAAAAAAGTTATAACAAGTTGAAGTCGTGTCGCGTTTTCGTTTCATTTTGTTTCAAATCACTACGATACTAAAGAAGTTTTCACTTCAAAAGTTGTATGGCAAAGTTGTAGGTAATAAAAAGATCTACAACTTTTGTACCAACAATTTTTTCACATAACCTCAAAATTTATGTGAAAAATTCAAAAAACCGAGTTTTTGGTTTTTTATTTTTATCTTTTTCAAAAACAAAAATTTTTCTACGAAATTTGTTGAAAACTTACCTTATTATGTTCCAAATACACTGTAATTTTTTTGATTTCAAATATTAATTTGTTCACCTTATTTTGACTTAATACCAAAAAACACCCTAATTTTCAATCGAAAATTCACGTGTCAAAATATCAGCTTTTTTCAAAAAGTCGGTGGGCATTTCGTTTGTTAAAATGTCTATTTTCTGATGGTGTAAAAAAAATTTTACATTAGTATACTATAGACCATGTTCTTGTAAAATTCATAAAATGAAAAAAGCTTGAATTCGAAAAAAAATTTTTATCATTGTTTACAATTTTGGCCTATTTATTCAAATTTACACTTTAATTATTCAAAAAACGTAAGATTTCATGTAACATTGATTAATCTTACGTTTTTTGAGTAATTAAAGTGTAAATTTGAATAAATAGGCCAAAATTGTAAACAATGATAAAATTTTTTTTTCGAATTCAAGCTTTTTTCATTTTTTGAATTTTACTAGAACATGGTCTATAGTATACTAATGTAAAATTTTTTTTACACCATCAGAAAATAGACATTTTAGCGAACGAAATGCCCACCGACTTTTTGAAAAAAGCTGATATTTTGACACGTGAATTTTCGATTGAAAACTAGGGTGTTTTTTTGGTATAAAGTCAAAATAAGGTGAACAAATTAATATTTTAAAGCAAATAAATTACAGTGTATTTGGAACATAATAAGGTAAGTTTTCACCAAATTTCGTAGAAAAATTTTTGTTTTTGAAAAAGATAAAAATAAAAAACCAAAAACTCGGTTTTTTGAATTTTTCACATAAATTTTGAGGTTATGTGAAAAAATTGTTGGTACAAAAGTTGTAGATCTTTTTATTACCTACAACTTTGCCATACAACTTTTTTCTATAGGATTTGTAGTTTTGCCGGAAATCGAGATATACCATTTTTTACCATTTAAAACTCAACCCACCCACTTCCCGAACTCGGCTCGCCCGTAATTTATTTTTCCTTTAATTTTCATCATGTTCACCTCCTTTTTCAATGGGTTTCATCCTACTATGATTTTTTTTGGTTTCAAAAATTATCGACCCTGGTCTATATAGTGATGAGAATAGCTCAAAAACTAGAGGTGATAGAATAAGTCTGTAAATAGTTTTGAATTTAGCACACTAAGGCCAGTCAAAATCACCTAACAAACTGAATTATTTTCTTACATTACCTCCATTATTTATTTACTATAGGCCAAATAAGGTAAAAACCTTATCAAATGTGATAATTTTTATCCAATTTTGGTGCGTTTAAGAAAATAATACCTTATTAGTATATCTTACTTCATTCAAATGAGGTGGAAATATATCATATCAAAGAAATATATTGTGTTTCAAAAGATTTTTTACTTGCGATACAGGTACAATATTATCAAGTTATGAATTTTTCCATGATATTACTATGGTAGAAAATGCCAAAAAAGTGAGTCCCAGAAGTCCTTCTGTCTGTCTGTCAGTCTGTATACGAAGCTACAGCCTAAACGGATGGACCGATTGACTTCAAATTCAGTATGTAGCATTTTTTGGAGACTCTTCAGAGGGGTTTTTGGCTCCTACGATTTTGTTTAAAAAATTCAAATTTAAGTTTAAAGACAAGGTCTATCTTTTAATGAAAAAAAAATTTTTTGGAAAATCATTATAAACGCTACCTGACATAGAACCGTTTTTTTTTAAATCCGATATTCTCCAAAACGGGATATTAGATTTCAACTAAACTTTTTGTGAAGAAGCACTTGTATGCTTCAAATATAAGCCAAAAATAAAATTTCAAAAAAGAAATAATTTTTGGATTTAAAAAAAAAATTTGAAATTTTTTATTGAAAAATAAAATTTTCGAAAACGGGACATTGTATTTTTTTGAAATTTTGTTTTTAGATGTTGATTAGTGATTTCTACAAAATGGCATACCAATTTTATTTTAAAACCGTTTTTCCAAAAAAATTATTTATAAAAAATTAGTTTTTTAAAAAACGCCTCTAACAATTTTGAAAATTATTTTTCTAAAAATGCATCTTAATATATCAGTCAAAACTGCATACTTGTTTTGGAGGGCAATTTGCTTTCACACTTTGTTTTATTTTTTTAATAAACGAATTTTGTGTTTTTTGCACCTACATAAATTATATACAATATATGTATGTACAAGTACATAGTGGCTACATTTCCCAAATTTCTATATACAAAGTCTTAAAAATTTCAGCAACTTGAACTCTAAGAGCAAGTTCGTGCGACCCAGTCGTGCATTTTATTTGATTATTTTGTAGAAATTTTTAAAAAATTATTTCCAGTATTGGAGTCATTGAAAAAGAAATTATACTATCAACTTCAAAAAAGATTTTTAAAAAAGAACAAGAAAATAATGTCTGAAAATAATTTATTGATTAAGTAACAAAAAACTACAAGAAAGACTAATTTAACTGCAAAAAATATTGCATAAATGATTTAGTTTGAAGAGTCCTCTTTTGATCGAATATGAATCTCTATAGTTCTTTACATGAAAATATTATTTACATATTTAAATTAGATTTTTAGAAAATGGCTCTAACGATTTTGTCTTTTTTTATACCAAACCGCATACTTTTTTTGCATTTTAAATTAATGGGTCACTATGGCGAATGTGCAACATTTTTTTGTTAAAGCATCTCTTAATGCAAATCGTTATATTAATAAGTAGTTATTAAAAAAGTGAACCTTAGATCAAAATCCTTTTACTTTTCAAATGGTTGAATTGTTGAAAATATTGGCCAGCTATTAATTTCAATTTCTTATCAAAATTTCATATCGCCCATAATAGCAGAAATTAAAACACCATTAATTATTTTGTTTTAGGTATATTAAAACGGGTCAAATTAACCCCCAACAATGGCGTGAATAACACATTTTACTAGAAGCCACACACAAAATTCAATCTAGAGGTTTATACAACAATTACCTAAAATTACAAGCCACAAGCATGCATGCATCAGTTAGCACACACATGTTATACTATGGGTATAAGAATTATGTATGTATAATGTCAACCTCAAAATCAATATGTGTACAATGTTAACACACATTTTCACAATAAGATCGATTTTAAAATAATAATTGTTTACTTATAGCTTTTACTGTAGAACGATGAAATAGTTTACTTAATAATTTAAGCTTCTTATACTGCTCGTACGTTGTTACTAAGAATTTGTTAAGAAATTATTACAAGGATCATATAATAATGATTGGTCATGCCAACAATTAAAGGAAGAAAACTAAAAGGTCTTAAAAGCTAGAAAGATTTTCATAAAAAATATCAAAATTGATATTTTAATTGTTGGATAACTTTTGTCACTGAAAAATGTTAATTTGATAGATGTTATTATCAAATTTTTTTTTCGGTGTAGTTGGACAAACATTTTTTATTATTATTTTTTGGTATTCTATTATGATGTTACCACAAAAAATCTGTTGTTAAAATGTCTGTCTTAAAATGGAAGAAAATTTAATTTTGTTTCAAGACCTTAGGCTCTTTATTTCAATTATTTGTTCTGACTTCGTCCAGCGTTTTAAAAATGTATCCGCATGTATCTTTCGTGAAATGGTGCTTAGGACCTCGCTCAATATTCTATTTATCAGAATCCGTAAAGGGTTTTTGTGCATAGCTGCGGCCCCCATACAATATTTTTTTTTTTTGTTCAGATATTTTCAAAAATCGTAAATCAGATTTTTGTGAATCGCAAATTACTTTTTTAGAATCCTCATAATAATATAAGACAAAAAGATTATATAATATTTTTCGATTTCTTGCTTCGTTTTCGAGATATGGATAGTTTTGATAAACAACTCCCAAAATCGATTGCTTGATGTCGGCTCTTCTCCATCTATTTTGTAAATACGTTCTCATATCGGACTTATAATTAGATAAATATATCTGAAAATCAATAAGGCACTTGTAGAAATAAATATTTAATATAATTAAACTGGTTTTCATAGCAAAAATTAAGTGTACTTGGAACCACGAATTTAGTACCGCTAGATTGGCAAAATTGCACACTGTGATGCGCGGCTGCGCCCTCAACTTCCCTTTTTGTGGACTTTAACCCTGATACACCAAAATTCATGATTAAATGGTAAATTAAAATAATTAAGCATAAACTTTATTATTCTTGAATTTAAATAAAAATGAAGAGCTCATGCCAAGTTCTACAAATAATTTAAATAATTTAAATTTATATCCCCGATTGAAAAAAAACGTGGTCGAAAATTTACTGACCGCAAAAATTTTACAATCAAATTTTAATTATCAGAATCATTGGAAAGTTCTGGTATATCTAATTGTTTTTAATGGTAAAAACTTTTTGTTTACGTTGCGGTCTTGAATACAAATTGAGACAAAAAAAAACTCTAAAAAGTGTATTTAGTCTATTTTGAATAAAATAATCGTATTATTAATAGTCGGAGAGGCGACCGTCGAGTTACTTAGCTCATAAGGTTAGAGGTTAAAATTGGTGTCAAATGAAAGATAAGTTGATACTGAAAATAAAAAAATAGTAAAATAATATAAAGAACGTAACCCTACAAATGTGGCAACCCCATCCAAATGAAAACAACACTGACAAAAATCTTCTTTGAACAAAACAGTATAACTTTTTATGCACTAGAAAGCTAAACTATACGCCATATTTTAGATAATACTCCCTTCTATCTAAAAAATGTCGGGTGCCACCTAGCAAATGCAGACACGTACTCGGCAACCCTACTCAAATGCTAAAAAACGCAAAAATCACTTGTTTTTTGGCATTTGAATAATTTTGCCGAGTACTTGTCTGCATTTGCGGGGTGGCACCCGACATTTTTTAGATAGAAGGGAGTATTATCTAAATGGCGTATAGTTTAGCTTTCTAGTGCATAAAAAGTTATACTGTTTTGTTCAAAGAAGATTTTTGTCAGTGTTGTTTTCATTTGGATGGGGTTGCCACATTTGTAGGGTTACGTTCTTTATATTATTTTATTATTTTTTTTTTACTATTTTGGCTTTCGGTTGGCTTTTCAAATTTTTTTTCTCTGGCCAAACAACAAAGATATGAATGTATTAGTTATGTGACAATTTTTCCTTTCAAATAGGGTTGCCACATGGAAGTTCCCATTTTAGAAGTAGCAACCCTATTTTTTTATTTTCAGTATCAATTTATCTTTCATTTGAAACCAATTTTAACCTCTAACCTTATGAGCTAAGTAACTCGACTTGGTCGCCGCTTGGACTATAAAATTTAACAAAATTTTCTAAAAACACATTTTTGGATTTTTGAAGTGAAAACTTCTTTAGTATCGTAGTGATTTGAAACAAGATGAAACGAAAAAGCGACACGAAAAATCAATTGATCATAACTTTTTTAATAGATAGATGAATGAAATTTATACAGTAGATAGGTAATTAAATAAATTATTATAATTGTGCAAAATTTCAATTAATTTCATATTCAAAATTCTGAGATAACGGTGAAAAGATGTTCTTTTTCTAAACACGTTTTATCTTTTAATCTAGAGCACATAACAAATTTATTTAACTTTAATACGCATGCTGATAATATTACCTTTCATTTAATATATCACACATAACGGTACGTGCTCTACAAGTTATAAAATCATTAAAATTATTAAAATACCTCAAAACACCTGTGAAGACTTGTTGCCGATGACCAGCCAGCAGTGTAGAGGAAGCACCGTAATCTCAGTTTGAAAAATTTTACTTTTAAAAACTTCTTACTTTTTTTGTAGGCATGGTAGAAATATGATTGAAACGTCATATAAAAGGTGAAATAATAATGATATAAAATTTATTATAGGTTGTCTTTTAAAAAATGGATTTAATGGCGTTAGAAGAGAAAAGAGATTGATTGTTTTGCTTTTTTATGAAAACTAATTGGGTTAAAAAAATACTAGCTCTTTTTGTAGATGTTGTATAGACATGGTCGATATAAATATTTTGAGGTAAAACAATAATCTTTCAGATGGTATAAAATTTATTGTAAGTTGTTATACAAAAAAGTGATGGAATAAAAAAAAGTTATATTTTTTCGATTTTTTACTTGCTCTATAGGGCAAGTATTGGTTTCGTGTAGAAAAAAAAATCGAGGTTTTAATTAAAACCAACATTACGATGATGGAGAAGATCAAAAAAGTGGTTTTCGTCATGCCGTCCGTCGGTCTGTGCGTCTGTGCGTCTGTGCGTCCATCTGTACATCGAGCTAGGGCCTAAACGGGTGGATGGATTTGCTTGAAACTTGGTACAGATGATTTTTACGTAATTCTCTAGGTCAGTTTTTTTTATTTTTTTAATATCTCCAATTTAACGCATATCTCCCATATAACGTTTTCGAGGTATTTCAAATTTCTCGAAAACGGCTCTTACGATTTCGTTTAAATTTGGTGTGCGCAGTACTCTTATTAATTCCAACAAAACTGCGTTTTTAGTTTTTCTCAAAATATGCCAAGAGCGGAAATATGGCGTTGCCGTTTTTCAAAAATTGACATGTTTTTTAAGTCCATATATTTCATCAAAGCATAAATCAATTTTTTCAAAATTTACAGACATCATAGGTATTGAAGTGTAAAATGTAAAAAAAAATTAAAAAAAAAAGTTTTTCAAAAAATTTTTAAAAAATTGAATTTTTTTAACTTTCGATTTTTTTTTTGTTTTTATTTTTTTTTTTCTTCACAAAATCTTAAATTTCCAATAGATATTTAAGATAAAGATGCTTTGAACCACAAGAGCAAGTACGTGCGACCCAGTCGTGCATTTTATTTTAATTGATTTTTAAGGTTTCATTTTTTTTTTAATATTTCATTTTTTTTTTTTTTTTTCTTGAAAAACAATTTTTTGAAAACGGGTTTTTACGTTATTATTATTCAAATAATATCTTAAAAATGGCATTCCATTTTTTTTTGTTTTTTTTTTTTTTTTGAAAAATGTTAGAAAATTTCTAATAAAAAATAATAATAAAAAATAATTTAAAAAAAAAACGGATCGAACGGTTTTCAATTTTTTTTTTTCTAAAAATTCCTTTTTTGCAAGAGTTTAAATGGGATTTTGTTTAAATTAATTATAAAGACAGATTTTATTTTAAACTACTTATAAAGAAATTCCTTTAAAAAATAATCAATTTATTAATTTCACCTAATGTTGTCCAGTAAAAAGTTTTAACATAAGGGTGACTTTCATATTTTTAATAAAACCATCGATATAGATATTGGGCCTGGGTCTTCCATTTTTTTTTTTTTTTTTGTGAAAATTGTTCCCAACTTATTTTTTTTTTTTTTTTTTTCTAAAATTTCTGAATAATTAAATTTTTATATTAAATTTTCTCTATCATTTTGTGCATTTTTGAACGTTGTTGGATCACGTTGTTGAATTTAAAAAAAATTCAATTTAAAAAGTGTTAATTCTATTAGTCTAGTTAATAGGAATGTGACATAAAATGGGCAAAATAGCAACAAAAGACTTTAGAATCGATTTTTAATCAGTGCTTAACAGCATATCCAAAACCGGACGAAATCCAACATTTCCATGAGATAAACATTTCAATATGATACGTGTGGGCTTTAAGTTTAAAATGGAACATAGGAATGGGTATTGTGAACGCGTTCACCCAATAGGTAGAAGACAATTTGAACCAGAGCTGTTTTGTTTTCTTGATTTGAGATAGTAATCCGGCCACTTGCTAAAGTAATCCATGACTACAAGAATATATCAGTTTCCACTGCATAGTTTTGGGTAAAGGAGTTTTCTCGAAAGGTTTATTCCTGCATTTTATTTTTGGAATTTTCTACCTTTCGTTTGGTTACAGCACAAGTACCTAAATATCACATTTTTGGCATCACTTTTGGACGTCGTTCGCCTCTTGCATGTACTAATGAATCGTTGTCGTATCATACGAAGTGTGCCCTATTTTGCCAAATATGTATGCATTGAGAGAGCTGTGCTACCGCTTTGTTTGGTTTCCATAAGGACCTTTTTACATTATCGTGATTTTACTCAGTTAGTGAGTGTGTTACGAATCTTCTGGGCGTTTTCTTGAATTCTTACGTCAGTACCATTATTTTTATTATGCCTTCCCGCATGTTATTTTTTGTTTAAAGCTGTATTTTACTTGAACTCAGCCTCCATGTCTCGGATATACTTCACAAATAAGAAATACAAAATTTTGTATTTTCACATTTAAAATTCCAGGCCTCAACAATAAGTATAAACAAGTTATGAAGATATTAAATACGTGCAAGACGCGACAAGAGCCCGAGTTTCGTTAATTATGGTGTTGTTTTGTGTTTTTAAATGTTTACATTATCTTTTATTCGCTTGTAAATCCACCTTGAAGGCTCCTTAAAAATTTTATATTTAACTTATGTGTTTGTTTACATTTTTTTTTTTTTCACAAAAATATAAATTCAATAATCTTGAAATGCGAAGAAAATTCTTTTGCATAATGAAATGTATGATCTAAGACAATAATAAGGGGCCTAAGAATTTGCATAAATAAAAAATACTCCAGACACCAGCTTTTTTTCCTTCTTACTGAAAAGGCTTTTTTTCCAGCATCTGTAAAAAAACGAAATCAAGTTCTAACACCATTATCAACATCATCAGAAATAGTAGCAGCAGCAGAAGCTCATGGAAAACGAAACGAGTCATGAATTTAAATGGAAATTATCAATTAAGAATGGAAATTTCTACTTGATATATTCAGATTCTCTCATTTTTATTACATATGCAGGAGATTCTTAAAAAAGGACAGGGCATATGTACATACGTAACATGAACTAAATTTAAGAGACTTTTGCATATTTAATACGAAGTTCAATTTAAATTTCAAATGAAATATTAAAATAGCGGAGAATGTGTGAAAATAACTTTTTTCATTTTTCAGTTCTAAGACATTTCATTTCAATTAAAATTTTAAAATAAAATTTCAGGCCAAATGTCGGAATCAGGATGAAAGTTTCTGGTGACATGTCAATCTAGCTTTTACCGTTAAAAAAAATCAAAAAAAAAAAATGTTAAGTATTGTATCATTTTCAAACTTCTTTCGAATTGACATTTACCTAGTACCTACATGTTTTTTTTTATCACATTCATTTTAACTGAAAAGTGAAAGGATTAATTCTGTTATTCAGGGAACGCAATTTAATTATTTAATAACTGATTATCGAATTATGGATAATTTTAATTATAAATTAAAATTCCATGTCACTAATTTATCAGGAAATATGTTAAGATATTCCTCATAGGAATGTACCTAATCAAAACTAGTGCAAAGAGATTAGATGAGAAAAAGGCTACTTGTTGTATTATTCACGTGCAATAGAATTTGTTCAGTCCAATAAGGATTATTTCTCGGAATGGATAGTATAATAAGCTTTCATTTTTGTTAACATCCTTGTTTGTATATTCTCACTAAATTTCAAAATAACTGTCGACGTTAAAATTTAAAAGGTCATTGTGGTGTATGAGTAACATGTGGATCGGAATCAAAACCCATTTTATCAACTTTTAGAGACAAATCAAGGGAAACAAAAATTCAATGATTCTGTGGTCTTAGCTCATATGGTTAGAGATCTCAAAGAAATATAAGTTGGTTGATACTGAAAATAAAAAAAAAAAAAAAAATTACTGGAAGTAGAATCTTCTATATGAATCGTTTATTTCAGAAACAACATAAGTCCATGAGCACTAACTTTTCAGGAGCAACAAAAAACTGTTTTTTATGTTAAAATTCCACAACACTTCAAATTTAGAGTATGCCGAGTTATAATCTAGTTATAGACGCATTTAAAAACCTTTTTTTCAAGTCTTAGATGGTTTTTAAGCCTTTAAAGTCGCTGGACTTATGTCGTTTCTGAAATAAACGAATTTTTGTTGGTAAAACTTTTGTTTTTATCTAGCTATAACTTTTGAACCCTGCTTCTGATTTGAATGAATAAAAAAGCAGTAGAAAGAGTAAATCTTTACATTTTTACTGATGTATAACTTAAAGGCTTGCCTGCCATGATGGCTGCCATGTCAGGGGAAAAACGACACATGTCCACTTTTTGCATTAAAATAAACTAATGATGAGGTCTTGTAGTATTTACTGAGCACTATCTGATGGCATCCTTACTTTTATAAAACAAATTTTAACCTTGCTCAAAAAAATAACATAACTTTTGAACTATGAGTTCATTTTTAATGAATTTAATATATAGATAGAGTAATTCCTTACCTTTTTATAGATATATAACAAAAGGGCTTGCGAGTAAAGATTGCTGCTAAAATAATTTAAAACTGGTAACTGTTGCCACGGTGTGAAATATTTCCATATACTATTTTGAACCCTTTACTTTCAGTTTTCGTATTTTGGGGGGTTTAACATACATAATTTTTTCCAGAAGATGAATAACTATACCTACTAGACTGGGCCAAAAAAATAAAATATTTTTTTTTTAAAGTTACTTCGAAAATCTTGTTCAGGATGATGAAAAAAAAATTTGGTGAAAATTTGAGCCGTTAAAAAAAATTTTAAGAGGTCTATCATCGGTGTTTTTTATTTTTATACATGATATGATGTTTTACAACAGAACTGCTAGACGATCAAAGTAAAAAAATGTCTGTTCATTTTTTCTTATATAAAATTAAATTTCCTACAAAAAAGATCTAAATGAAAATTTTCGTCAGACGAGCCGTATTCGAGTAATTAAGCTTTTTAAATCGAAGTGTTTTTTGAATTTGCCTGTTTCACTTTGGAATTTTGTGATGAGCAAATAAGTGAATAGAAAAATAAAACCTCGACAGATTCTTATAGGAAATTTAATTTTCTACAAAAAAGGTCTTGTAGTAATTTTTACTAAATTGAGTTTTGAAGAAGTTATTCACGATTTAAATCGAGAAAAAAATTAAAAAATCAATTTTCAATTTCAAAATTTTTTAATTCACTGAAAATTCAATATTTTCAAATTAGCAAGATGTTTTCTTGCAGGGAATTAAACGTTCTATAAAAAGTTCCTTGGCAGCAAATTAATTGCTTTAACCGTTTAGAAGATAATCGTATTCAAATCGCAAATGCATACTTGTCATAAGAAAACTATTGAAATCAGTGGGCATTGGTTTTGATACGAATATCTTCTTAACGGTTAAAGCAATTAATTTGCTGCCAAGGAACTTTTTATAGAACGTTTAATTCCCTACAAGAAAACATCTTGCTAATTTGAAAATATTGAATTTTCAGTGAATTAGAAAATTTTGAAATTGAAAATTGATTTTTTAATTTTTTTCTCGATTTAAATCGTGAATAACTTCTTTAGAACTCAATTTAGGGAAAATTACTCTGAGACCTTTTTTGTAGAGAATTAAATTTCCTATAAGAATCTGTCGTGGTTTTATTTTTCTATTCACTTATTTGCTCATCACAAAATTCCAAAGTGAAACAGTCAAATTGAAAAAACACTTCGATTTAAAAAGCTTAATAAATTACTCGAATACGGCTCGTCTGACGAAAATTTTCATTTAGATCTTTTTTGTAGGAAATTTAAAAATGAACAGAAATTTTTTTTACTTTGATCGTCTAGCAGTTCTGTTGTAAAACATCATATCATGTATAAAAATAAAAAACACCGATGATAGACCTCTTAAAATTTTTTTTAACGGCTCAAATTTTCACCAAATTTTTTTTTCATCATCCTGAACAAGATTTTCGAAGTAACTTTCAAAAAAAAAAAATATTTTATTTTTTTGGCCCAGTCTAATACCTACATAAATGAGAAATATCCAAAAACAATTTTTTAGGAAAAATGGAACTATGTTGTTTCTGAAATAAACGATTCAAAATTAAAATTAATAAAACAATCTCAGGAAAGTATGCCTAATGCCTATATAATATGGTATTCATATCATAAAAAAAGTCTATAAGAAATCTTTTCTAAAAAAAAAGTATAATTTTTATTTTTTAACACACTAAAAGGCTAAAACATACACCGAACTTTAATTGACACTCTTTTCTTTCTAAAAAATGTCAGACGCCATCTCTAAATTAAGAGCAATTACTCGTCAACCCTACTCAAATGCTTAAAAAAAATCTAAAAACAAGCACTATTCTGATCTTTCAAATGGTGCAAAAATTGTTTTTCTAGCTGCTATACTTCGGATACTATGAACATATGTTTCTTAATAAATTTATAAAAACAAGAATATTGGAGCTTTGAAATTAAATTTTCAATACGCTCATTTTACATTTTTACTCTTATAATTTTTTCACTATAATTTTTTCAAAAATCTCACAAAATATCAATTGCACTTCCACATAATGTTGCATTTGAATGTAACCTTTTTTTAAAGGTTTAAAAGTCCAAACAGAGAACACTTTTTGACTTTCTTGTTTAAAAAAGAATTTTTAAAATCGTTATCTGTTTACTGCTAAATAAATGAAAACAAAAATCAATTTTCTGATAGCAAAATTAATTGTTGTAATAAAATAATTGAAAGCTATTTTGTTGGGTAATTGAATGTCAAATAAAATTTGTCAACTGTCTTAAAGCGGTGGGAATCTTCAAACCGTAAAAATGTATAGGAATATGTATAAAAATTTAAAAAAATTGATTTAATATTGCCACCGCTTTAAGACGGTTCACAAATTTTATTTGACATTCAATAACCCAACAAAATACTTAAAAATTAAATATCTTTCAATGATTTCATTACAGCAATTAATTTTGTCATCACCAAATTAATTTTCTTGATGCCAATTTAAAAGTCATTTTGATTTTTTTTTTAATAAAATTGGAGCTTATTTGTCTATGCTCTTATTAAATTTGATTTTTCTTCGAATTTGTTAAAGTCTATTTCGCTTTGCATAAGAAATCTTTTGAAGTGGTCATAAAAATATTTTGTTTTTGGTTACAAAGTTAAATCAAGCAATCACTAGGGTCTTTATTTTGGTCACTGGGGAAACTTAATTGAAATAGAGATGAAATATAAAATAAAAGTTACAACGAAGAAGTTTTTTATTATTTAGGTACGATGATTTACAAAGTTTTGAAATTTAAAACAGTCTGGCACAGATAAATTTATTTATTGGGCAATTTCTTGTCTCAGTAAAAAATACACATAAATCGATAAAAAGGCAATGATGAGTAAAAAAAACCACCCAAACAACTATCAAGTATGACCTTGAGTCGATTAAATTGAGTCTTGGACCCTGAACACAATCAATCAGGAAGTGTTGGTACTTATGTACCTATCTCAATTTTTTTAGGACTACTTTACTGTTCTTAGTGCCTACTGAAAAAAAGACTCATAAAATCTCTGTTCAGTACTCGTACTTACCACAAATTGTCCTCCAAAAATATATCTCAGCATTTACGATTTATCTATAATATTCAATCGAAGTTGCTGTTAAATATTTTTATCATAAAAAATGTAACGCATCAAAAATTTACGACTTTTTGCCTAAATTTATCATCTATAAGACTATCGACTTTTTTGTTTGCATTCCAAATGATTAAACTTAACTCCTTTTTGATTATGACTATGACCCAACTCATGCAGTAAATCCTGACCTTAAAGTCAAAGTTCACTAAGCTCATAAAAAACTACCAAGCAGGTGCAAAAAATGTTGCAGACTTCTGTTTTCTGTTTTTTTTTTTTCATGATATTGAATTGTTTGACTCTTTATTCAAATACCATAGTCGGGAGAAAAAAAAATCAATGCTCAATTTCATGAAACAAAAAGTTTGAAAATGAAGGGCTTCACTCAAGCAAATCAACTTGACAACACACAACAGAAATATAAAAGAAATCAAATAATCGAATATTGTTTCGAAGAAATCACCAATTTCACAAATTCGTCTGACAAATGATTTTGTGTGATGATAGATGACGATGATGATGCGTTTAAATGTAATAAAATACTCTTGAATAATGTGGTTACAAAAAAGGGTGTTTTTTTTTTAAGGTACTCTTTTATTCCACAGAGAACTCTAAAAGACCAAGAATTTTATCGAGTTTATTCCCAAAAAATATAACACTGCCCAAAGGAGAATGTTTCGTGTTTATTTTTTCAATAGGAATCGAAGATAAAAAATGTTCTATACATAGTAAATATAAGGGTTACAAGCATTACGAACCCTAAGGTATCGGAACGGAAGCCATAGTCATAACATAACATTTTAAGAGAACCTGCCCAATGTACGTGTTTTCCTAGTTTTGGTGCCAACAGCAGTTGATCATATTTTATATATTTTTTTTATTTGGCATCGAATGAAAAAATGTGCATTCATGTTATTCATCGAGAAATTGTTTGGTATTTTTCCTATAAAGAGGCGACTTATCGCTGTAATGTGGTATGACATTATTTTTTATATTTTTATTCTGGAATCCTTAGATGAAGGATAGTACAATTTTAAATTCTTTTTTGGTATAAAGTGAAAAATAGTAACGAATTCTTATAGAAGAATTAAATTTAAGCTTTTTTTTTACTAGAGACACCGAGACAAAAAAATCAGCTACGAATTAGGTAGACGCTTTACAGGATTGTGTATTCGAAAGCCGAAAATCACTAAAAAATTTAACTTTTTTTTAAGCCACAAGAACAAAGATATACTTTTCTAGAGGTTTTTGATGTGCTGAATTCGAATCTGAAGTCAGAAAATTTTGATTGGCCTCCGTTTTTGAAATATAACCGTTATAAAATGCAAAAAAACGTAATTGTGGATGTTTTCGAGGTTCTGTTTTTATGTGGGGTAGTTCATTATTAACACATTTTTAACGGTGATTGTAAGAACATTATGTTCTTCTTTCAAAAACTGTATAAATTTTCCCGATATCACCACAAGAACCAAAATACAGGGTGTCCCAAAAGTAATGGATTAAACGAAATATGCTGATAGACCAACTTAAGGGCTCTCAGAATTTGGTAACTTGTTCATCCCAAATCCTTACGGTTTTCGATTTAATGCAGTTCTTGTGAAATTTCGAAAAATCCATACTTGGCAACAGTATTTTGCTTCCTACGCCCATAATTGATTTTTGTTTTTAACAATTCTTTCACTAGAATATTGCCAAATATTTAGGAACAATTAATTGATCAAAATATTTTTTATTTTATACGCCATTTCGCTGAAAGTTAATTAACAGTTCCAAGTTTTAAAATAACTCAATTTCTTACTTTTATTTCAGAGCAACACCGCGAAAAAAATTTTCATGGTGTGGCAATGGTTTATTAATTTAAAAACTTGCCCTGTTTTTTTTAGTTTTCAAAAATGTATAAAAGTTTCAAAAGTTGCAGTTAGATCGAAAAATATTACAATTTGAATTCAACAAAACAGGGTTTTTCAGAACAAAAAACAAGCAATATTTCGTTTGATCCATTACTTTTGGGGCACCCTGTATACTTTTCTAAAGGTTTTTGGGCTGCTGAACGACCCTAAGCAAAAAAGAGTTAGTAAAAATACAAAATCATTTCAAATTAAAAAAAAAAAAAATATTTCTTCAGCTTCGTTAAAACTGCTTAAAAAAGTGTTACAAAAAGAAAACTGCAAGTATTTACTTAATTTCGATAAGGATTGTATAGCATTTATTCAAAAGTTTTAAGTCACATTATTTGCACATTGTCCGCATGCACTGTGGCGTATACGTGCTTTTTTTGGCTTTTTTTTAAACCGTATATGCAAGAGTAGGGGAGAAGAAGGCGGTTGACCAGGCTAAGAAATTTAGGTTCATGCAATCTTTATAATCCTTTTTTTGAATAGATGAATGTTTTTGAGTATTATTATAGGTATGTAACAGGCATAAGAAGTAGGTATAACAGCAAAAAACAAACACTGTTCCAGTGTTCCTCTTAGAACTAAGAATTCCATCAAAGAGAAAAATATTGTTCTTTTCAATTAATTTCATATCCAAAATTATGAGATAACGGTAAAAAGATGTTCTTTTTCTACACACGTTATATCTTTTGATCTAGTGCACATACAAATTTGATTTAACTTTAAAACGCATGCTGATAACCTAACCTTTCAATTGATATATCACAATCAACTGTACGCTACAAGTTACACAATCTTAAATTGAAAAACTTGAAAAATACCTCAAAACACCCGTGGAGATCTGTTGCCGATGACCAGTCACCAGTGTAGGAAGTACCGTAATCTCAGTTTGAAATTTCGACATGGTTAGCTTTCAAAAATTCTTTGTTTTTATTAGGCATGGTAGAAATATGATTGAAGCGACATATACAAGGTGAAATAATAAGCTTTCAGATGATATAAAATTTATTATAGGCTGCCATACAAAAAATATGGATTTAAAGGTGATGAAATAAAAAAAAGGTAGATTTTTTAGATTTTTTTTTTTTTATTTTTTAAGGTTTCACTTCTACCACGTGTGAATTGTACACATGACTTTTTTTTACACGAAAACGTTTTGCGGTATATAGCAAGTAAAAAATACTTTTCTTGGGACCTATTACATTTTATAAGGCTTTTTGAACATAGTAAAATGGCAAACTTTGTGATGAAGGAATCTACAGTTTAACTAAAATTTTACTTAAAAACAAAACACCCTCTTCAAAATCATGATATTACACTTTAAAGGTGGGGTATGTAGCTTTTACGTCTATAAAACCAAGTATCGTTTCTTTTTTAAGATGTAAGTATATATCTAATGCAAGGTCGTCTACAAGATGTTATTTGGAAATAATTTTTATCAGAAGCCTTTAGCTACACACGCATTTATAAAACGTTTTCATGTTAAAGCTAGAAGCAGTCATCGTCAAACCCACATGTACTATACAACTAACATTGATTTTTCCTTTCTATAGCTTGATATGTGGGAAACAAAGTATGTACTTATTTTTTTCCTTGACTTCATAAAGACGATAATACTTTTCTTTAAGCATTTCTAGAAAAAAATGCTTCACGACATCACACCATCACCATCAACCCTATGTTAGACACAATGCTTAGAGGGTATAGCTATAACTTCTTGTATAACTTTCTGGATGTGTCATATCGAATTTCCCACACTGAATTAATGAGCTATTTTGTTGGCTTCTGAATCTGTTAGCAAACAAATTGATAAGAATAAGACTAATTTTTTTGTCTTTTTCTTGTTGTATAATGACAATTTCTTAGCAATTGAAGAACTTATAAATGGTATGCTATAGTCTAGGGGGTGAATTTGCTTCTAAGTTTCTGTAAATTCCAAGGCTCAGACAATAAAAGCATTTTCTCTCAAAAATAATTAGAAACGAAAAAGATATCCAAAAGCTAAACATACACAAATCAATCAATAATGAAGTTACTTCCTTAAAGGACTTTCATTCTATTAGAATAAAAAAAAAAACATTCTATAGTCAACACATCTTTCCTGACTATTACCAATTGCGTTGATTAAATTTTGAACATGTGAGATGTGAGTATAGCGTATTCGGGTTTCTATTGCCCAATAAAAAGTCGTAAAAAGTTATTATGTCCTGCCCAAATTCTTAAGTTACATGCGACTTGATGCCAATGACATATCATTATGTAAGTTTAACTTTTGTTTCGAGTTCATCGACTAGTTATTCATTCTGTCTGTAGAAATCAAGGATAAATTCAAAACAAGGACTATTTTTTCAACATCAATTTCTGTAATAAATATGCAATTGTCCATGGGTTAATTAGATAGTGTTAAGTACATTTTGTTGTTCATTACAAATCATTATTGTCATTAATCAATCCACATAAATCCATAAAAGTGAAATTAATATGTTATTGTTCTTTAATTGATGTTTTTTTTTTTTTCAAAAATGATTAAGTCTAGATGTTTCATAAATTATTTGAAATTTTTGCCTTGATGGTTTGTTAGTTAATTGATATTGGCGTGTAAATCAAATGTGTTTTTGACACCATTTTACAAACTAATAACTATAACGCTTGCAAGACATTTTGACATGTGACTTTCAGTTTGTCAATGCCATAACGAATTGGTAAGCAAATTTATCATTTTGTACTGAACAAATACAGTTTTTTTTTAACTTCATTTGCATGGATCTATAAACATTTACTTTAATTTCTACTTGAACGTCAAGTTGTAGAAGCTCCTAACCCAATATTCACCTCCTCTATCAATCTCATTTCAAAGTTGTCTACAAGAGCAGTTAGAATTTTTTAAAGTCAACCATGTGGAATTTCCAGACTGAGATTACGGTACTTCCCACACTGGCGCAAGTTTCTTGATTTAACATTGTGTGGCTTGTAGTTAGTCTAGCGTTATGTGTGATATATCAAATGAAAGGTAATTGTATCAGGATGATCATAAATGTTTAATCAAATTTCTATCTGCTCTTGGTAAAAAGTTATAACCTGTTGAATTCTGAAATTTTATTTTACCGTTTTCTCAAAATTGTGTTTACGAAAATGATTGAAATTTCGCACACATATATTCGTAGTCATGGTCTATCATTACTCCATATATAATATTCCTCTATCTATTAAAGAAAAAAAATTAAAAATAAAAAACGTTAAAAACGGCCAAAAAACCTATTTTTCTCCGTATTCAGTCAAAACTCTTTTAACGATTCCAATTTTTTGCACATGTATGCGCATTGATCAGCTTTACATATCTTATAATAGCTTATAAAATTTGAGATTTTTGAACGCTCAAAAAAAAAGCTAAAAATCAAAAACTACCCAAAAATAAAAATAGGTATTTTTCAAAAATTCATATTTCGAAACGCAGAGTGTTGGAAAAAAATCCGTATCAGACGCCTAATTTTTTTTCCTTCATCTTTCACCTGGCACCTTTAGAATTATCAAAAAAAATTTCCCCTACCCATAATCAACATTTTGTCATACCCACAACACCTGATCAACGTTCAAACAAAACGTTATAGCGGAGTTCCAAGATTTTTTAAAATTTTTTCTTAAATGCAGTTATCTTTAGATCAGTCTCCTCTATCTATGGCAAAACAAATCAACTCTCTACGACCACGCGTTTAGATTTTAGCCCAAATTTCATCTTTCCATTTTACCCCTGTTTACCCTATTAAATGACGGAATTTTTAAAAATCCTTCATTTAGATTAAGCTTTAGGTTATTATCTTTCAAGTAAGCTATAGAAAATTTTTGTATCTCTAATAGTTTATTTTTAATTTTGAATTTAAATTTTTTGCCGCACTGCGAAAGTGCGACAGTGTAACGTTAGAAAATGGCGTCACTTTTTTGTGGTGGCTGCCATGGTTATCACGTCAGAAATGTTTGCCAAATTTCATGACAATTTTTTTTTAATGCCTATTTTATCTATTTTAAGCTATCATATAAAGAGATTGTGAGTGATATTAGGTCGATTGATTTGAGAGTTCCACAGGGATCTGTTTGCAGACCAATTCTCTTTTACATCTAATCAACTTCTAGCCAATGGAATCATGATGCAACACAAGACATTAATAAAACACAGAAAGACATATCAGATAAAGAACAATTTCCAGAAAGAACACATGACAACAGCACGTAGTTGTTTTGACGGTCCCCATCTTTTAACTAACATTGTTAAGTAATGGTGCAATTTTGTGCTGTATCGGGAACCGGTGCCTTATCAGAAATAAAGCCGCTGTCGGTTTTAGCTTTAGAGCAAAAAGTTAGCTGATATGAATTGCGATTTAAGTTTGCTGGGGATTTGTTCAATCAAAAAAACCATTATCATTCATATTTCTATATGTTTAATGAAATGTAAACTGAATTTGGTTGTATTTAAATTTTGAGAAATAAATAAAACTCACTTATTAAAAAATTTTAAAAAAGAAGGAAAAGGTTAGCTCTGTTTTCTTTGCTTGAAATAAAACCACTGACAAAATTGGAGCCTCCAGTCCAAATCAATATTGCAGAAATACACAACTTTTGTACGTCCCTCTCTTAATGTCTTTCAGCATAGCATAGAACATCTGCAATTTCAAAAACAGCTTACTAAAGAACAAGCTCAGTTATCCACTCTACCCCAACCAGGGGCGGACTGGCCCACCGGGCAACCGGGATTTTTCCCGGTAGGCCCTCGGGCAAGAAGAAAATTTTTAAAAGCACTTGAAATTCTATTTTGTAAAAGAAAACTTTCTCATAAAATGCTAGGTTGCTAGTCAATATAAACATATTGTGGCCTCCTATAAATCTTTCGAGGTCCACAGAATTATTTTTGTGGCCCTTTTATTAAATGTAGGCTCTCTATACATATTTGAAGGCCCACCGAATTTTGTTTGTTGCCCTTTCATTAATTGTAGGCCTTCTATAGATCTTTGAAGGCCCACCGAATTTTGTTTGTGGCCCTTTAGTCAATGTAGGCCCTCTTTCGATCTTTCAAGGTTCACAGAATTATGCTTGTGGCCCTTTTAGTAAATGTAGGCCCTCTATACATCTTTGAAGGCCCACCGAATTTTGTTTGTTGCCCTTTCATTAAATGTAGGCCCCCTATAGATCTTTGAAGGCCCATCGAATTTTGTTTGTGGCCCTTTAGTCAATGTAGGCCTCCTTTCGATCTTTTAAGGTTCACAGAATTATGCTTGTGGCCCTTTTAGTAAATGTAGGCCCCCTACAGATCTTTGAAGGCCCACCGAATTTTGTTTGTGGCCCTTTAGTCAATGTAGGCCCTCTTTCGATCTTTCAAGGTTCACAGAATTATGCTTGTGGCCCTTTTAGTAAATGTAGGGGGCCTCCTATTGATCTTCCGAGGTCCACAGAATTATGTTTGTGGCCCTTTTATTAAATGTATGCCCCCTATAGATCTTTGGAGGCCCACCGAACTTTGTTTGTGGCCCTTTAGTCAATGTAGGCCTCCTTTCGATCTTTCAAGGTTCACAGAATTATGCTTGTGGCCCTTTTAGTAAATGTAGGCCCCCTATAGAACTTTGAAGGCCCATTGAATTTTGTTTGTGGCTCTTTAGTCAATTTAGGCCCTCTTTCGACCTTTCAACGTTCACAGAATTATGGTTGTGGCCCTTTTAGTAAATGTAGGCCCCCTATAGATCTTTGAAGGTCCACGGAATTTTGTTTGTGGCCCTTTAGTCAATGTTAGCCTCCTTTCGATCTTTCAAGGTTCACAGAATTATGCTTGTGGCCCTTTTAGTAAATGTAGGCCCCCTATAGATCTTTGAAGGTCCACCGAATTTTGTGTGTGGCCCTTTAGTCAATGTAAGCTTCCTATTTATCTTTCGAGGTCCAAAGAATAATTTTTGTGGCATTTTAGTCAATGTAGGCCTCCTATGGATCTTTCAAGGTCCACAGAATTATGTTTGTGGCCCTTTAGTCAATGTAGGCCTCCTATGGATCTTTTACAATAATAATTTGCCTCCACTTTAAAGTTCCTATCGATATGCATCCTTTTGAAATTTTTTAAATGAAAATATTGTAAAAAACTTATAGTATCGTTCATAACTGTAAGTGCTGCCGTTGTTTTTTAATAATTTTTTTTTTAAAGTATTTTTTTAGAAAATTTCCGTTCCCGCCTTTTTGATTTTCTTTAGTGTTTTTTTTTCGACTGTTTAGATACGCAAATTTTTTTCTGAATTTTTAAAAAAACATTATTCTTATAGGAAAAAAAACATTATTCTTATAGGAAATTTAATTCTCTACAAAAAAGTTTTAAATGCGATACATAAAAATTTTGCTTTGTTTGCGAGATATATTGAGAACCCCAAAACCGGGGCTTTTGCACCCCTATATTCAATTTTCACCCTCTCATTTAATAGCACTCCGCGGTTTTATCTTTATAAAATAGAATAAACAATATCATATGAGATCGTTTTTTTTATAAAATAATGTTTTAAATTGATAAAAATATGCTACTTGTAAAATTTGTTAAAGAAAAATGGCTTAAAAAGATCAAAAACAGTAGATTTTCAAAATCCATATTTTATCCAATTTTAGCCGTATTTAATTTTTGTGACCATTATGTTGAAAGATAAAGTAGTATTCTCTTTTCTCCTTTATATCTAAAAATGCTCAAATGATACAAAAAAACTATTAGTAAAAATATCAAAACTGTCGTTTTTTTCAATTTTTGAATAGTTTTTTCTTAAGTTTTTACAATTATTTAATTTGAAAAAAATTTTAAAGGATGCACATATCGATAGAAAATTTATTTATCTTCAAAACATTACTTGGTAAAAATTTTCAAATTTACAGTTTTTTCGTATGTTTCCATACTTTGCAGTGACTGCTTTTTGTTCCGTCAATTCCATTATAATCTTTGAACAACAACAACATCTTGAAGGTGCTACCACCAAGTGTTTTATGGCTAGAGTTACAGTACTGTTTCACGGATGCCAATCCGATCATCAGACTCCTTTTATTCCATTTTCAAGTGTGACGGAAGAAGTTTTTCAAATCAAATGAAAAAAATTACTAGACCAAGCACCACACACAAAACCTACGTTTTGGTAACCTTTCCAAAAAAACGTACTACACATGCAAAATTTAAAACGATGAGGATTCGAAAGATTTTGATTTTTTCTTTCAGTAAGAAATTTTTTTGTCAAAAATATACTTTTAAAATCTTTTTATACATTGCTCTTAAACATCTGGAGTGACCCAAAAAAATATTTTAGTGTTTGTTGCTTATTTATTCAGCTATCAGGGCCGGTTTTTCTGTTCAGATTGGTCGTTTATTACTCAAGATATTGCCCGAACTATGCTGGGAAAAAACAACGACAAAAAACTGAGAAATTATGTCTCGAAAACGTATCCGTTGTAATTTCTTCTAAAGTAATTTCCGAGACCCTTAGGTCAAAGCACGTAAGAAAATAAAATGCACTACTGCGTCGCACTAACTTGCTCTTGTAGTTAAAAGTATCTTTATCTTAAATATCTATTGGAAATTTAAGATTTTGTTAAGTTCGGAGAAAAAAAAATAAAAAAAATATAAAGTTAAAAAATTAAATTTAAAATAGAAACTTTTTTTAAATTTTGTTTTGCATTTTACACTTTAAAATGACAAGAAATACCTGCCTGTAAATTTTGATTTAAATTGGCTTATCGTCGGTGAAACCAGACAAGTGTGTAACTCCAAATTTTCTAAAAATTAGATTTGAATGCCATCTGTTAAACAAACCTGATATCTACCGTTTCTTAAACTGAGAATCCTCTGAAAGTTCATAGTTTTTATTTTATTAGCAAATTAGAAAATGAAAACTCATACAAATGATTTCAAAACGATTTTGTTTTTTTGCTCTCCTATAAAATTTGCTAAAATGGAGTTACACACTTTTCTGGTTTCACCGACGTTATGCTTTGATGAAATATAGAAACCTAAATAATATGACAATTTTTGCAAAAACGACAACGCCATATCGCTGGCTGAGAATTATAGGGTTGTATGTCAACTCACCTTAGGTTTGAGAAAATCGATCTCAAAGTTTTTTAAGGCTGGTTTTTGGATAAAATAGTTACATAGCAGTAAAGTATCGATGCAATCTTATAAAGGACCCTAAAAAAATCATAAAACCATGAAAAAAACATTAATTTCACCACAAAAAAGGATTCTATGAGCATTTTTAAGAAATGACATAGAACCTTTTTATGAAAAAATTTGTAAACAAATTTTAAAAAGGTTCTATGTTCAACATAGAACCTTATAGTTATAAAGAGCTTACATGTAATAAATGCATTTTATATGAAAAAAGTGACTTCATCGTGAAATAGGCTTTGATTTAATTTAATTTTATTCAAGTTTTGCACAAAACAGTCAAAATCTATTTTAAATAACAGAACAAAATACCACAAATCACGTTGTTGCATTTATAGAAAACAACAATTCCTCCTTTTGTTGAATTAGGTACACAGAAAAAAGACATGCTAAAAACATTTAGAATTTGTATTAAATCAATCGGATTTATGCATGCTTTTTTGCCAGAAAGACAGTCGTCTTAAAACAATCATCTACGGTACAAAATTTATGCCAAAAAAAATTTAAAGTTTGTTTAATCTTTTTATTTTAATAAGTACATAAAATTAATGAAAAATAATTTCAATCTTAGCAGGTATCTACACTTAAATTTTCTTAAGAAGAAAATTTTTATTAAAATGAAGTTCACTTTGATTTTAAAAATGTTTAAACAAATTTTACTTATTTTTATTAGAAATCTTATTAATTTAAGAGGATTGGATTTTAGAGGAGTATCATCTTGATTCTAAGTTGCTTATTTGTCTCCATGTATAACGTAAGTAAATTTGCTTCAAGTTAAAAAAAGTTTTATTCGATGAAACTATTAATAGAAATAAACTAATATAATTGTAAAGATGAATAACGAAGAGTTCACTACGGTTAGTAGAGTAAAATCTTGACCTTTGAAAAAAAATACTGAATTTTCCAAATACCACTAAAAATTAGTTAATTTTTTGTTTTTTTTTTGGGTACTAAGGTGACTTCTTTTATTTAAAGTTAAGGAATCTAAGTGTTTCTTCAACTTTTGGTTTATTAATACGAACTATGAAATTCCCAACCCTACCTCGATTATGAAAAAAAAGTTTTCAAAAAATCACTTCCAATTCTTGGCACACAAACAACATTATTTTAATTTAATTATGATGTAAGAATATATAGGTTATGAATTATTGCAAAAGTTAAGGTTGGATAGTACAAATTTTTTGGTTTAAAGAGTACATCCCTGTTGTTCAATACCAGCAAAAACATCAAAAGATCTTTTATTTTTACTTTAGTTAGAAAAAAGATCATTTCCATAAGATTTCATTTTGAAAAATTTGCGTAAAAAAGTTCTATGTAACTTAAATCAATGTATTTTTTTGTTTGAAAAAATCAGTAAAAAGGTTCTATGTTGCAATTTGAATAACATAGAACCTTATTATATTAATACATGTATGTGAAATCATGAAAGTTGTATGTCTTTTTTACCTGTGCCGTCGACATTAATTGTTTTCTAATTTTTTTTTAAATTTTATCTAAAAGCCGTTGAAATTACGAAAATTTTGGTGTATAAAACTCATTTTTTGTATATTGTATGAAATACATCCTTATAATTCTCAGCCAGCGATATATCCGTTTTCAGAATTTTTTGAGAAAAACTAAAAATGCAGTTTTGTTAGAATCCAAAAGACTATTACGTACACAAAATTTCGAGAGCCGTTTTCGAGAAAATTGCGATACCTCCAAAACGGTATATTGAAAAAAAAAACGGGTCTTTGGAACTAGGTAAAAATCATCTGTACCAAGTTTCAAGGAAATCCATCTACCATCTACCCGTTTACGCCCTAGCTCGTAGGACAGACCGACGACGGACGGCATGACGAAACCCACTTTTTTTATCTTCTCCATCATGGTAATGTCGGTTTTGATTAAAACCTCAATTTTTTTTCTACACGAAACCAACACTTGCCCTATAGAGCAAGTAAAAATAGTGGGATTGAGTGTCCATTTTGGCTATAAACCAGTGCAATTAGAAGTGTTATAGTTTCAAAAGTTTGTGAAATACCTATATTAAATAAAATACACTACTGGGGTCCCACACACTTGCCCTTATGGTGAAAGTAACTCTGATGTTAAAGAATTTTACTGAACAAAATTAAATATCAAAATTAAAATTTGATATTTTTAAGGAATTCTATAAGTAGTCAAAATAAATAAAATCTGTTTTTGTAATTAATTAAACACCGTTTTAAATGATCTTTTACACAAAACTAAGTACCTATGCTATTTGATATCTTCCATGAAAAGGAACTTTCAGAAAAAAATTCCGAAAATCGTTAAAGCCGTTTCATAAAAAAATAATTTTTTATATATAAAATTTTTCTAACATTTTTCAAAAAATATAGTTGGTATGCCATTTATAAGAAATAAAAAACGAAACTACGATAAAATTTATCAACCCGTTTTGAAAAAATCGATTTTTCAAAAGACAGGTAGGTACCGTTAGTTTTGGCCCTAAAAAAAATTTCAATTTGTCCTGCAGGAAATCACCCAAAACTATTAACTACCAAGTTTGAAAAAAATCGCTCCATTAGTTTAGGTTAGGCTATAACTCGTAGTACTTAAAGACGGACAGACAGACCAGAATAGCGGGACCCACTTTTTTAGCATACTCTATCAACTTAATGTCATGTCTGATTGTTATCTCAAGTCCGATTATTTTTTCGAATCCTTAACTTGCCCTATAGCGCTATAGTACCAATATCGCAAGTAAAAATGTCAATTTGTCCCCAACTTTCGAGACAAACCGGGACCAGTTATAAAATTGAGTTTAATATAGCCACGGAAATCGTTAGAACATCATTTTTAAGATAATTTCATTGTGAATAAGACTGTCTTTGGCCATTTTTGGTTAAAATGAGTAAAAATGGAGCTATTAAATATAAATGGTACCAACCTCTTTTCCAAGATGGCGGCTGCTTTCGACATCCTACCATCCCAAAAGATTGACTTTTATGATGAGGACATTCATCCAAATACATTCCACGAAAAAAATTTAGTCCTGCGAAAAATGCGATTTGATTTAATAATTTGCCTGGGCTATAATATCATTCTAAAACGTTGTGTTGAGATCAAATAATAATAATAACATTCTACATTAGTCAAACAAATTAAGATATAGGTTTTTTTCGATTTCTATTTGTATTTTTGGAAGAGGTGGACAATTATGAAAAGTGACATTCGATATATTGATATATAAAGGCCTTATATATGATATATAAAAAATACATATTTTCTTTTGACTAAACTGAAAGTAACACCCACTTAACGTTTTTTTTTTTCTTTTTAAAAATTTGTTTCTTTTTTTTTTTTCTTTTACAAAATTTTAAAAGTGAATTATGTATTTGTGGCCCTTTTCCTTAAAGTCCCGGGAGGCCCTTTGACCCCCAGTCCGCCCCTGACCCCAACGGATTTACGGATGTGCACTTTTTAAACTTGGAATTGGAATAGAAAATGACTTAGAGGAGTTAAAAAATTAATTTTTGCGCAACAAATTTTGTTTTGCAAATTTACAATTTCTAGAAAAGAAAAAAATTAAAAAATTCAACTTTTTTGAAAATTTTGACCGTTACATATGAAATTGAGTCTTATTTTAGCGGAATATTGTGCAAAAAGAAATTTTTTAATTTCGCATTTTTTTGGATTTTGAAAGGTTACTTTTGAGCTATGTTTTTAAAACAAAATCTTGAATATTTCAAAAACGGTTCGAGCTACAAAATTGGGGCTTGTATCAAAAATAATGTATTCAAAAGCTACAATTAATGGAAAAAGAAAAAACTTAAAAAAGTGATTTTTTAAAAAAGTCTCCACTGACTCGTCAAACCAGAAGTGCACTTCTGAAACTTTAAGTTGCAATAAAAAATGACCGGGTGAAGCTAAAAAATAATTTTTGCGCAACAAATTAGCATTTAATTAGCTACAATTTTGGGCATAAAAAATATTAATTTTCTTATTTTCGTCCGCTAACTTCAGTCTTATTTTAGCGGAATTTTAAATAACAAAAAAAACTGTTCAAGCTACAAAAACCAAGTTAATGTAATTGAAAAGCATTTAAAAAGCTACAAATTTGAAGGTCAACTAAACTCATTAATTTCAATCATTTCAGATTTTGTCCGCTAACTTCAGACTTATTTTAGCGGAAAATTCAATTATTCAAAAACTATGCGAGCTACAAATTTTTGGTTTGCGCAACAAATTAGCATTTAATTAGCTACAATTAATGAGATAAATTTTTTTTTGATTCCGCCACAAAGTGTCCGCTAAAGTAAAGGACGTTGGGTTGTTTGTATAGACAAAGATTCTTCGAGGAATGTTCGAGAAGAACATTTTTGGAAATACAACGGCTTCAAGGACTAAGTTCGTTGATAATTTGACATTGACGTAGTAGTCTACAAACAGACAAATAAGAAAATCCTACTCCTACTAGAAGTTTTAAGGTCTCCCTTTTCTTCGCAACATCACAGTAATTGACTATACACAACAAGATTTTCTTCAAGAAAAAAAAAATATCTTCTAATTTCAAATTTTACATCCCTAAAATTAAAAAAAAATCCCATTGACTGATTTCTTAAAAATTCTAACACTTTTAATTTAGCCATTATTTTACTCAAGAAGTGCGAATTAAAAACATAAATTGATGCACATTGTACAATGTACAGGCACAAGTGTTATAAAAATGATGCTTCTTCAAACTGATTACTTTCCTTTGCAAACACACACATGGTCGAAAATATATTTCCAATTTAGATAATTTAAAATCGTAAAATCAATCTTCCTCAAACCCATTTGTTGAAACTTATATCAAAACCTTTATCCATCCATTCCCCATAATCTCAATGGATTTGATTTATTTTAAAATTTTCTTTTCTTTCTTTTTATTTTCGTTTGGATTTTTTATTTTATTTTTAGGAATAAATCAAGTGGCGTATAAATTCCATTGTATTCTTATATCAAAAAAAAAGGATCTCTTCCATGTTAATGCATGAAATCGATGGGTGATGGTGAGACAATACGTAAACCTGAATAAAGTTATTTTCATACTTTCATTTGTTTGATTGATTTCAATTTGACGAATTGATTTGTATTTTCAATTTAGTTAAACAATACAAATATGTATAATGAGATAAGATAAAGCTTTAATATTTAAGTTGATGTAGGGTTTGACCTTAAATGACGAAAAGTGGATTCTACTGAAACCCCATTTATTTTTTTAGGTGGGTTTTGAGCGTTTCGTCTGTGAGAATATTTTTAGGGAAGCTTTTGAAACACGAGTTCCAAATAAACACAGAATTCAACTCTATTTCGAGGACAAATAAACTTTGTTTAAAAAAGTTTATAATATTCGTGGGTTGTGGTCGCTAAATAGGTACAAACTTAAACTTTTATTGCCATGTGTTCTGGGTTTTTAACTTACCTTTTCATCAACTCAAAAGATTAATGCAATATTTTACACAACTTGTTTGGAAAGTTTTGAAAAAAAAAAAAGGAATTTACCCCCTTAAATTACTCTGCGGATTAATTTCGTACGAAATATAAAGTTTATAGTCAAATTATGGTTTTTTTTGTTTTTGTTTTACTTTTTTAAAAGTTTGTTGAAGATGAAAATAGTTTCAATTGCATTTACGATTAAACGTTATAAAACTGGATGACGACTTAACGTGATAGCAGGGCTGATCACAAAATGTGAGTCAAAAGTGTATATGAGAACTTCAGAAGCAGGAAATCTATAGAGGCCTTTTAATTTAAAAATAAAATCTTCTATCGAAAACATACATTTTGGTTGAAAAATAAGTGTTTTCAGTGCTTTTTAACATTTGAGTAAAGTTGCCGAGTACATACCCGTATTTTAAAGACACCCCACAATTTTTTAAAAAATATAGAGTATCAGCTATAGTTGAGTGTGTATCAGCTAAGTTACATAAGTGTGTATATATTAAAAGTGTACGAAAAATCATGCTATTTTTGTTCAAACAAGATTTCTTTCTTTTTTTTAATAGGGTTACTATATTTGAAGTGTAAGCCTTCAAATTCCTTCCTTAAATAATGCATGTTAATTTTTGTCATTGTTTAAACAATTGTTTCATTGTCTTGAGGTTCCAACAGGAAGAACCCATCAGGCGGCGCACAATTGGGCAAAATGGCAAAAAGGTGGCATTAAATCAACCAAATGAGCTGGACACTTGAAAATTGGAACAAATCCTACTTATACAAATTTTAGTTCATACCCAAAATTTCGAATGGCCACGTCCATTTTTAGGGTTACCACTAATACATTTTTTTAAGATTTTCAAAATTTTCGGAAAATTCTCAACCAGTTTAATTAAAACTTTCAATGCCTTTTATAAAATAGTAATACAATTGCGATTATAAAAAAAAATTTTTAATATAGGGTTGCCAATTTTGAAATTTTGATTTTTTTTTTTTTATTATTTTATTACTATTTTTTTGAAATAAATTTATTCAATTAATTTTTTTTTTAATATTTTATTATACATAAATACCCATTTAATAAATGAACGAATTAAATAATTTAGATGTCTTTTTCACTCTCAATTTTTACTAAAAAAGGTGCATTTATAGAAAATGACGTCATCAACTAAAAATTAACAATTCACACAGGGTAGCAAAAAGTAGCAAGAAAACTTTTCATATTCTAAAACTAGACAAAACGCAGAACAAAATGACATATAAAACTTATTGGCGTTTTACACCGAACGCAACTAAATAACTAAACCTGTCAGAAGAGAGCTGGAAAAACACATTATTTTCAGGTTATTTTTCATTTTTGACTACGAATTAAAATATTTTGAATGCATATTTTTCATAAAAAGAAATTTATTAGAACTTACCCAAGCTTACTGGTTCCATTTCAAAAATATTCAACTTAGTACAAGTAATAAATAACAAACAGTACACAATTTACTGAAACAACCCAAAATGATAAAAAGTCGTAAAAATTCTACCCAAAAGTGATCTTTCTCTTCCTTTGAGACAATCTCCTGAATTACATTTTTTCTCTCTCATTTATAATTCTCTATTATATTTCAAAGAGAAATAATTTTGTTATTCAAAACAAAGCTTAACTTTATGATTTGATTAAATGCCAGCTTTTTTGAGTTTTGCCCCATTGTGCGGCGGCGGCTGGCAGCTTTATTTAAAAGCAAATATATGGCACCCGCTAAACTAAAAAATAAAGAAATTCAGTTTTGGTCAAGGTTGAATTTTTTTTTCATTTTTTAGCATAAGAATCTTTTTCCTGACCAAACATTTCATTCGGAAATGAAAGAAGAGGATTCTGGCTTTCCAAAAATTAATAGCACAGGTTTTTGGGTGTAACTACAGTTGATTTTTAATAATTTTTATTTCGAAATCAGTCAGTTTTTACCGACTTAGAAAAAGGAGGAGGTATTCAATTCGTCTGTTTTTACTTGCGATATAGGTACTATATATCAAGTTATGCATTCGTACAAAAAAAAAAAGTTGAGATAACATTTTCCATGACATTACGATGGTAGACAATGCCAAAAAAGTGGGTCCCGGAAGTCCGTCTGTCTGTCTGTCTGTCTGTCTGTCTGTCAGTCTGTCTGTCAGTCTGTCTGTCAGTCTGTCAGTCTGTCAGTCTGTCAGTCTGTCAGTCTGTCAGTCTGTCAGTCTGTCAGTCTGTCAGTCTGTCAGTCTGTCAGTCTGTCAGTCTGTCAGTCTGTCAGTCTGTCAGTCTGTCAGTCTGTCAGTCTGTCAGTCTGTCAGTCTGTCAGTCTGTCAGTCTGTCAGTCTGTCAGTCTGTCAGTCTGTCAGTCTGTCTGTCTGTCTGTCTGTATAAGGAGCTACAGCCTAAACGGATGGACCGATTAATGTCAAACTTGGTATGTAGCGTTATTTGGCGACTCTCCAGAGGGGTTTTTGGAATTAATTTTTTTGGACCAAAAATAACGGTACTTGTCATATACCGATTTTAGTAAAATTGAAATATCTCAAAAACGGCTCCAACGATTTTGTTTAAAAAATTCAAATATTAGTTTTAAGCTGAGGTCTATATTTCAATGAAAATTTTTTTTTTTCGAAAATCGTTATTAACGGTACCTGCCATAGAACCGTTTTTTTCAAATTCGAATATCTCCGAAACTTCTTATTCGATTTCAACGAAACTTTTTGTGAAGAAGCATATATATAATTTAAATATAAACCAAAAATTTCCAAAAAAATAATTTTTGGATTTTTAAAAAAATTTTGAAAATTTTTTTTTGAAAAATCAAATTTTCGAAAACGGGACATTGAATTTTTTTGAAATTTTGTTTTTAGATGTTGATTAGTGATGTCTAGAAAATGGCATTACAATTTTATTTTAAAACTTTTTTTCCAAAAAATTATTTATAAAAAATTGTTTTTTTAAAAAACGGCTCTAACGATTTTGAAAATTTTTTTTCTAAAAATGCACGTTAATATATCAATCAAAACTGCATACTTGTTTTGGAGGGCAATTTAATTTCAGATTTTATTTTATTTTTTTTTTAAACGAATTTTATTTTTTTTTCAAAATTTCTATATAAAAAGTCTTAAAAATGTAAGCAACTTTAACTCCAAGAGCAAGTTCGTGCGACCCAGTCGTGCATTTTATTTTTTTTGTTACCTCATAACTTTGGACTAAGTGAATCAATTTTGATAATTCTTTTTGTATTGGAAAGCTCTTGCCTGCCGTTTTCAATTTCGTCCAGTTATTGCCATAGTTTTGAACCATGGAAGTCGGTTTTGTTTTTGTTTTGTTTTTTTTTTTTTGATAAAAATGATTAGGTATTATTTAACGGCACCAACCGTCTAAATACACCCCTCCCCCCTTTTACATATCTTGGATAAATCTACACGTTCTAGCTTTTTCGCATAATGTAGGTAAGTGAATCACCTTGTATGAGATTCTTATTTATATTCTTAAATATATTCGTTACAATTTTTTGATATTATCACTATCCGGAAAACTCCTTACATTATAAAATTAATCGAAGAATATAAAAATGTAAACAATTACATCCGAATCCGACAAAAGTTCTTCTGCATTATTTAAAACGAAATCTTTTCTGGTACCTAATATGAATTTGAATACACATGTGCCATTATCGTTGCAGAACAAGACCCCACTAAAATTAATTCAATTCTTGTCCTGAATTTTAACACAAACATCAACATTGGCAAAATAAAAGTGCAAGCAAACCATTTTAAATCGATAACGTGTCCTTTTTTGTTTATCCATTAACAGAGTTTATAGTAAGTGAATATAAATAACAGAGTTGTTTACATGCAACGGTCTTCCTTTTATAAAATGTTCTTCTTTTATTAGAAGCTTCACAAAAAATCTCTTGCAACTAAATATTCGCCATGTTGTTGAAAATAAATAAAGTTGTTTTGCTCATTAATAAAAGATTAGGTAAGACAAACGAAAGTTGTTGCTAAAGCAAAATTGTTAATAAATTATATCTCATTAAGAAGATTTCTTTAGTAAACAACAGCTTTATGAACTCTTTTCAACAGACTTCCATTTGAAAAAAAAAATTCTTAAAAAGTTTTAGAATTATTAATTTAATGAAATAACTTTTTCCATGATGCACCTTAATTTTCATTTTGTTTTCGTCTCTAATGGAGTAGAGTAAAAAATATTTTTCCTCTTGAGTTTTTCCCTTTACTTTTTGTCCTGCTGAATAATCAAAAAGCCAAAATGCTTGAAAACATTCTATGTAAATAGATTAACGTGAGTTTAAAGTGTTTTACAGTGAAAAAAAAAAAAAATACAAAACGAAATCAAATAATGATACAAAAACATTGCTTTCAGCAACATTTCACTGCAATTTCATTAGCTGTTTGAGTTCATTAATTTCAATTGAGATTAAAACTGCACAACAAACTGCCTTGGATTTTACCTTTTTTTACTTTTTCTGTTTTGGTATTTATTCTTATTTCATTTTTAGTAAGTATTCAAATCTAATCTTCTTAGTTTGAGTACCTACAATTTTTCAGAGTGGTAATTACGTGGAAAAACGGACTGAAAATTCATTTTATTTTTTGCGGGAATAAACTGAATTTTATTCGAAACCTTTTGGATTGACCACTATTTTTATCTTCCAATCAACAAAAAAAACGTATGGTCAAAAAATGTCTGACGAATTAAATAAAGTCAATAAATCAGCGCAATAAAAAGAACCCAAATTACATGGCGCGTTTCCTGGATTATAACCTTCAACATTCGCTGTCGCCTTTTATAAAAATAAAGCCCATTATGTGATGGTAAATATCAATTGAAAGCCAACAAAAAATACAAAGGTGTTTATTTTTATTTGTGGCCTTTTTGTTTGCATTCCAGTTCCAGACCATCGATTTCACAAAAAATTCCAATTTTTTTTTTCATGAAAAACTTTCTCTTATATAAACTATTGTCTTGTGTGTAAAACCTTCACCTAAATCAAGTCATTATGGCAAAAAAATTTCATCCCCAACCGTCCTTATATCCGTTTGAAATCTAACAAAATATTTGTTGTTAAAGTAACAAAAAGTTTCCAATTTTATCTGGCGATTGGATGAAAAGAAAATCCTTGATTTATTTATATTACTCTATCCTAGATTTTTCTTGTCATTTTTAATTCCAAACTAGGGTGGATTTTTCACCCTTTTAAATCGTAAAGCCTTCGCTATTCAAAAAAGACTATGTAAAATAAATTATGTTCGTAGGGAAATGTGTTGTTGTTGACAAGGAAATTCGAGCCTGAATTATTCTATAGAATCACGTTTGAAATGTAAAACCTAAAATCTACTGAATCCCACAAACAATAAGCGATTTACAACAAACCAAGAAATTCGATATCCAAATCCATAATATTGTGTTCATCAGAAATCATTCGCAACAAAAAAAGGACAAAATTCGATTTTTTTTAGGAGAAAAAAGATACTTCATGAAGACCATATGGAAAGTCTACTTAGATCCTTGAGTTTTTATATGAAGAAGATGATAACATCTGTGATTGCTATAAATCGCAAAAATATAGAAGAAAATTTAAAGTGAAATCGATATCAATAAAGAAAGTTTTCAAAAGAAGTTCATAAAAAGAAAACAAACAAAAAAACATGGTTTTTCTACTGCCTTAAACATGAACTGAAAATAAATAAATTTAAATTTTGTTTTAGAGAGCTCGAGGGCTTTAATTCTATCAAGAACTCAAAAAATCATAAAAAAGGATCGAATAAATTCCTTGTTTTGTATAAAATCATATAAATATTGAAATCACTTGGGCATTTTCTGCCAAAGCAGAAAATGGTGAATGAAAAGAGTGAAGTCCACTTCTTCTTTTAAATTATATAGCTTGGAATTTCTAAAACAAATGAAAAGAACTGAGAACTAATACAATATCAAGCACAAAGTTATTGTCTTTATTGCAAAAACTTGGAAATGATTTTAAATCTCATTTTATTTTTTTAATAAACTTCAAAGTTCGTTAGAATTTTTAAATTATTTTGTATTTGATTTTATTTGAAATTTAATAGATTTCATTTGCAATGAGCTGTATACATTTAGGTTAACGATTAAGGATGTCGTTAAACCAAACTTTACAATAATTTTAATTTAAAGGTATTCTTGAAATAGAAAATTTTAAAGTTATTATGATAGGGAATTGCTCATTTTTTAATCGAGTGGAGACGAAAGAGTTGGGTATTAAACGAAAAGTGGTTCCGTTTAAAAATAAATAATTGTTTGTACCCACCTATGTATACATAAAAAAATTTTCGAAAATTTTTCAAAAAAATATTTGGTAGGTATGCCATTTTTAAGATATTATTTTTTCACACATTCAAACTTAATTTCAAGTAAATTCATAAATCCGTTTTGAAACAATTGATTTTATGAAAAGTTTTATTAGTTTTTAAATTAGACTACTGAAACGTTTTTCCACAAAAATGTTTGTTGAAATCGGTTGAGTGATTTACGAAAATATCAGAAATCAAGAAAACGGTTTACGTTAATATCGGTCCAAAAAACATTTTTTTATATGAAAAGTAGCCCCACATACAGGGTTTCCCAAAAGTAATGGATCAAACGAAATATGCTGATAAACCAACTTAAAGACTTTCAGAATTTATTAACTTGTTCATCCCAAATTCTTATGGTTTCTGATTAAATGTAGTTCTTGTGAAATTTCGAAAAAAACCCTTGCTTTGCAAATGTATTTTGCGTCCTCCACCAATAATTTTGTTTTTTTTTTTTACTATTTTTTCACTTAAATATAGCCTAATAATAACAAAGAAATTAATTGATCAAAATATTTTTTTTATTTCATACGCCATTTTGCTGCAAATTAATTAACAGTTCCAAGTTTTATAAAAACTCAAATTCTTACTTTTATTTTAGAGCATCACGTCGAAAAAAGTTTGTGTGGTGTGATATTGGTTTAGGTATTATTTTAAAAACTTGTATAAAAAGGATTTTTTTTTGTTGTCCTAAAAAAATTTATATATTTTATTTGTTTTTTATGTTGAACTTTATATGTAATTATTTTATTTATTACCTTCTTTGTTTTGCTTCTTTTAGTTCAGATTATTAAAAACGCATCTTTTTACTTTAGAAAATTATTTATTATTAAAAATGAACAAATCGTATGTAACTATAAAACCGATAAAAAGGATTATACAAACACTTATTATAACCTTATAGTTAATAGAAATGTTCAAAGTAACTAAATTTAAACTTTCTAAAATATTTTTTGAACAATACTTTAAAAAAAATTTTTAATTTTTATTAAAATTAATGTTTGATTTTTCAATTGTTTTAAATGTCGAAATAACTTTTTAGAAAATTGTTCATAATTTTTCAAAAATATTTCAATGGTAATTTATTTTTTATTTCAAATTATTTGTTAATATAATTTATTAAAACGCATATTGTAATTTTTAGACCCTGAAGATGAGGCAAGTAAGACCTCGAAATATATAGGCAAAAAAAATAAATAATTTTCTAAAGTAAAAAGATGCGTTTTTAATAATCTGAACTAAAAGAAGCAAAACAAAGAAGGTAATAAATAAAAAAATTTAATTTGATCAAAACTAAAATATTGCGATTTTTTTTTAGTTAGCTCGTAAAATGTGAGTTTTTTTTATTTTTAACTCACTTTATAAGATTACTAGCTGACCCGGCGGACTTCGTCCCGCCATTTTTTGTATTTATTTTTAATTTTCAACTCTGTAATTAGTTAACATTTTAAATGAAAAAGAGAACCAAAACTTGAAAAGTTCGTAAAATGAGTTTAAAAGTAGGTATTCACTTTTAAACTTTTAGCAAAAGTGGCCTATGTAAAATCTGGTAAAATAAAACCTATATTTCCTATAAGTTTGAGATTTTTTGCCGACTTTTTAATATTCCAAGTAGTATGACTACTCAAAAATGTCCCTAAAAATTAGTTGTTTTTCAAAAATTTGTATTTCAAAATACAGGGCCTATGAAAAAAATCCATTTTAGACCCCGAATTTTTTTTAATATCTTTCTCATGGTGTAACTCAAATTTCTGTGCAAAATTTTGCGTACCTCTAATTAGTCTTTTGTCGAAGGGGTATGACTGCAAAAAAACCTTCACAACTTGGTTTTGAAATTTTTTTGAATTTTTTCAATACCTTTCTTAACTATTGAATACATTTGTCTATCATTTAAAAGAAAAGTCAACTCTTTACGACTTACCGTTTAGAAAATAGCCTCTTTTTTCAATGTCGTTGTTACCCCTATTTACCCTATAAAATCTTTAATTTTTTTTGCCTTAAACCTTCTCCTCTTATGCCTCTTTGATTTAAAAAAAAAATTAAGAAAATAAGTCAGCCGGTGTGGCCGGTTAGCGAACGTACACAAAACCAAACTTTAATATATATTATAGATAATGCTTTGCACAAAAAATAAATGATGTTAATTCACTTTGGTCATACTAATTCATGAGAATCAACAAGAACGAACATTAATTTGATAACCTTACCTTAGAAATATGTGGGAATGTAATTGAAATCCCTTACTCAGATATTTTCAAATGCTCAGAAATAGCAACGAGATTAGTTGATATCAAATCCAATTTGATCTCATTTCATTTTAATCTTTAACATCGAATAAGGGGATATTTACAAGCATTAATACGAAGAAATCCTTTTTTTCTACAAAATACTAGAGATACGAGATACCTTCATACTCCTAATTTTCTTTGAAGACACCCATAATACCGACTCGCGCGGTAACATTCCTAACTTCCAATATTATTAGTGGCATACAAATAGCTAATTTGCTTCAGTCGTGATAGCACTTAACTTGAGTGGCTAAATCCAAAAGATATAAAATTTTATTGAAGTACGTGCGACATACTCGCATCGATACCTGTGTATAAGATGATATCCACGTAACACGTGTGTTTGCGAGAGAGTTGTTCTTTTATAAAATCTATTTCGCACAAAATAAACTAAACGAGACATTGCGGTGGACCTGTGGACACGTATCTAGGTCTCTACGACTAGGATATTTGTGTTTGCCCAAGCTTTCCACAAAATGAAAATGAATAAAAAAAGTATTTTGATGAATTGTTTATTATTGTTTTATTTCAATTTGGCCAGTTTTTTTTATTGGAAGTCATCAAAAGAATGGTGGAATATTAGTCAAGCACGGCAAGACAATAAAGTCAAATTGTTGTCGATATCATAAATTATGACTTTTTTTTTTTGTATTTCGTCCTTGAGAATGAAACTTTATTTGATTTAGTAGTTTATTTGTCTGTTTAGTATTGTCCAAAGTTAATCATTTGAATTACTGTTTTGTTTTCTATTATTTTGACACTATTATTGTTGTGAATATCACAACTTTAAGTCAATCGTTTTATAACACAGATTTATAATATAATTTACATTAATCTAAGAGAGTAGGTAGTCAGTTTATGAAGGTTTGTTGATGGAAAAATGGTTTTGCCACATCGTTATAGTTTCGCCTGGTGGTTGTCATATATTGAAGCAGACAAATATTGTGGTGAATGTGTTGTGCGGTGAACTTAATTGTGTGGTCCTTTATTTCTAGGGTATAGCTAGTCATTTAGTTTACGATACGAGTAGAATCGATTTTATGTTTACATCATTTACATAACCTCCATAAAATTTGAAAAAAAAAAAAAAATGTTTCACAAAAAGTAAATTGTTAAGGAAACGAAGGCGGCAGAGGATGAAATGTATTGGGCGTAATAACTCTTTATAGTAGATACAAAAAAAGGTTTCTTGCGGTCCCATACATTTTAAAAGGAAAAAGTAAATCATATTTAAAAAGATCTGAAATGCTTTAAAAACATGAGCTTTAACAGAAATGCTAACTGTATGCATCAAGTTTGATAATATTTACCTACTTGTTCAAGAGATTTCTTTCATTTTTCAAGAATACATTTTTTAAGGTTCAAGACAAACTACTAGGTTCTAGTTGATATTTTTCACTTCTAGTAGAGAATGGTTTTACAGAAAAATCATGGTTTTGCCCCGGTAAAATCATAGATTTTCTCAGTAAAATCATGGATCGCTCCAGTAAAATGACACGTTTTTCTGAAAAATTACTGATTTCCGGAATTCATGGATCCTGCAAATTCACGGATATCTCTGGTAAAATCACAGGTTTCCTCAATAAAATCTCGAGTTTTTAGTATGACGGGTGGTTGAAAATGGCTTGTTGTCCATGATAAAAGTCGGTAAACTTGTTACTTAAAATCATAATTTGGAAAAAACAAAATTTAATTGAATTGGTCAGATATTTACATGGCACATACAAAATATCATGACCATGATTATCTGTGGACACACTGGGCAGGACATTGAAAACAAAACACAAACAATCGAAGTCTTGCTAGGTTTGGTTAGTTTAAGGAGAGAATAGAAAAAAATGCCAGGCATACTTACACCAATGTAAAATCCAATTTGATACTCAAAAAACGTTTGTAACAGACTATTTTTTACTGGTAGTAAACCTATTTTCTAGTTTATGATGACTGAGAAGAACTAACGTAGTTATTTCTGTAACTGTCAGAAAACTGGGAATTTATTGTTGGTAGAGTGCATTTTATGAACAGAGATAAAAACGAATCGCTTTTCTGTTCAACCAATCGATTTCTATATCATTCTCATCCACAATATGCTACTATTGTGTGTAGCAAACTGACGCGATGAGAAATTCTCACTGCTTGAAAAATATTGATATACTTTGATACATTTCATTGCACAAAGATATAACTTCTTTAACAGATGATAGCGAAGCAGAACAATTGCAGAATGCATCAGTAAATTGTAATTGCTTGAACACAAAAATGCTTTGATATCTATTTCAAAGAAACAAAATGCTTTTACTTTGCTTCCGATACTTCCGATATTGGTACTCTAAGCAATTTTGTACGACCCAATTGTGCATTTGATTTTTTCAATTTTAAAATTAGGATATTTTTGTCAAAAATTTGACAGCTGAAGTGAATAAGAAATATCATCAACTGATATCATTTATCAATGCTTGATTGAATCTCAAAGCTTAATTGATCCATTCTTTTTTATGACTATTAAACTTGTACATATATAAAGCACGATACATTGCATATTAATAATAAAATTAAAACAAATGTGTTAAGTTAAAAATTGTCCATCAAAAAGAATGTGTTAATTTAATCTTTATAACTTTGATCCTTGTTCAAAGAGCATATTAATCCTTCCACTTAAATATTATATTTAAAAAGAGGGTTGCTACTGGAAACAGTTATTATTGTCTATCGAGTTATATTATGTGGTTAATATAGGTATGTATTTGCCATGTCAGTTAATTATTGTTGGATATTATGTAGCAAACCAACCTGATTCTGTTGCTGATGTGATATGCTGCAAGCAATGATATCTATTATCTATGGAGTAACTATAGTCCTGGTTTTCGTGTGTAATTGGTTGTGATTTTGTTGCTGCTGATGATTATAACGCTACTTGGAAGTCTTTAATATTACCTTTGCTCCTTCCTATTGATATTGAGCTTTATTGTAGAACTCTAAATTATATATTTCTGATGGTTTTAATATTTGTTAGTTAATAGAGAACTAGCTATGTACATGTACACACATGGACTAGGTAACGTATCCTTCTGTAATTTTGGGAAATATCAAATTTTATCTCTATGGAAACCTTTATCAATTAGGTACCACAATTGAATCATTTATTTGCAAAACATGATAAGTCCATGATTTTAAATTTTTCAGGAGAAGAAAAAAACGTTCTATTTTCTTTTGATATGCGTAGAAAAATTTATAAAAAATACATTCTGTAGAACTCTTGCCTAGCTACAAAATACCGTTTCGTTTTTAATTTTTGGAGCGATAGCTCAAAAGATAAAAAATAAAAACGCTTTTGGACTTATCATACTTTGAAAATAAACGGATGTAAAATTAGTTTTTAAATGGATATGCAATTTTGCTTTTAGCCCCAGTCGATCAAACAATTGTATTTGAGAATAAAATACAATGTCCGGACTGCTTATTTAACTTTAAAGTAGCTTTAAACTTAAGATTTTCAGCCATTAATCTAATATACCATTTACACAAAAAAAAGCTGTTGTTTATTTTCAAAAGATGATAAGTCCGGGACTTATTCTGTTTTTGATACTAAAAAAATATTTCGCGTAGTTGTAAAATCGGATATAGATGGAGTAGATACTTCATATTTTAAAGACAGACGTGGTTATCCCTGGAGTACAAATTTAATGCAACCAAAATAATGATAACTTAGCCTTGCTTATATATAATTTATTCAAGGTTATATTAACATTTAGTTAATTTCATGTGTTTTCGATCAGTTAGGTTATTGGTAAGGTTTGGGTAAGGATAATTGAAAATACCGAAAATGAAACCTCTGGAAATTTCAAATTTATGTGATTACAATGATGAGAATTGCTTTGGAAAGGGTTTCTGTTACTATTTTGTTATAAATTAATAAAGGTGAAATACATAGGTATATACATTAGACTGATTCAAAAAAAATTTTTTTTTTCTTTTATTCAAAGCATTGTTGAAAATATATAATAATAATAATTTTAACTATATGCCTGTAAGACCTAAGGTCTTTTAAATGCAACTGCACGGCACTAGTTAGAAGGAATAGAAAGATAGGAAAGATTTTTTGTTGGTACAGTGAATTGAGAATAAGATGATTATTATCTCATATAGTCCCACGGGTGGCTTCCAAGCTGGAGGATTAAGAAAAGAACGCTGCCTGAGGTAGGGTTCGAACCCACAACCTTCAGGTTAGCAGTCAAGTACTACATCCACTGCACCATTGCCACCCGCAATGTTGGAAATGACGACAAAAAAATACTGTAAAAGTTTCAGCCCGTAATGTTAACATTTAGTACCGCCGCATCGCAATTTTCAATTTCCCATACGATTTGTATGGGAAAGATTGTGTATTTGTGTTTAGAATTTTGTATCTTTTTAATGATTCATCAAAAAGGCTAGATTTAATCATTTTCTTGTATAAAATTGAACGCTCTACAAGATTGCATTTATGAAATTTAAAAAAAACGGACGCGAAAAATTAATTAAAATAATTTTTAGTTGAAAAAATGAATAATTCGAATTTATTGAAGAAATATAATATGATAGTTTTTGGGGTTTGTGAGTAAAATAAAAGGATCTGTGAAACCAAAACACAACATAGAATACAAATATTCGAAAATTTTGCCAAATTTTTTGAAAAACATAATAATTTCGTCAAAAAATCGGAAAAAAATGAGAAAAAATTACTTTTTATATTTTAAAGTTGAATAACTTCGAAACGCGGGGGTAAATCAAAAAAATTAATAAGATCTTTTTTGTAGAGCGGACAATTTTATAAAAGAAAATGATTTTGTCAAGCCTTTTGGATGAACCATTAAAAAGATACAAAATTCTAAACACAAATACACAATCTTTCCCATACAAATCGTATGGGAAATAGAAAATTGCGATGCGGCGGTACTAAATGTTAACATTAAGGGCTGAAACTTTTACAGTATTTTTTTGTCGTCATTTCCAACAATATTTTCAACAATGCTTTGAACAAAAACAAAAAAAATAGTTATTTGCTTTTTGTTTCAAAGAGAACGTGATAAATCTTATAAATCTTAACTCCAGGAAAGTATCTCCTTGGTCAGCTTTTATATATCTGATGAGAATCCTCGAATCTTGAAAATAGTATCTTTTAAGTTTATATTTAAGCCACTTAAAAAACTAAAGTATAAAACTTCTTTTAATTCAGCTTTTAAATATTTAAACTATAATAAATATCTCCATTAAATGTCAAACGAATAAACAAATTTGAAATAATTTTGTTTTATCCTTTTTCCTTATTTTTAGACATCTTTGACGGAAACAACAATTACTACTACACAACTGGACAATGAACAACACAGTTTCATGTTAAATGTTTAACCTACCAATAAATACAAAAATAACCACGATACAAATTTTTGGTTGAGTCAAATAGTTCTTGTACAACGAAATTTTATTAAATTTTTTCATTGAACTTTTGTAATATATGTAAATTAAAAATAAATAATAGAGGAAGACAAAAATATTTTACATACAAATTTTATAATTTTACGTTTTCAAAAAAAAAAAAAATGTTTAATTTTAAGTTATATTTATAATTAAGCAAAAAGCTTTAAAAATTTTGTTCTTTAATTTCAATACTATGGTTAATGAAAGAAATATTATACAGTATTTTCAAAAAAATTTTGAAATCGAAGGTTTTTTTAATAATAATGTGATCCCAAGTAATATAAATATATATATTTGTACATAACTTAATTTAAAATTAAAATAAAAACAAACAATAATTTTAAGAATACCTAAATTATAAATGTAAGGCTTAAGATAATAAAACATTGTACTTAATTATTATGTTTAAAAGAAATGATAATAAAATGGAAATAAAACGAATATAATTTAAATATTAATTTGTATATTTTCTTATACAAAATATTATTTTTGAGATAAATATACGAATATGTATGTAATTTAATTAAAATAATAAAAGGTAAGTTGACATTTTTATTTTTTTTTCAAATTCCTTTTGCTGACCGAAAATTCAAAAGTAAAAAAGTAACTTTATACATAAAAAAATCAATTTGGAATTTGATATTTTTAAACATTATTTCATCAGAATGCTTTTGTTTTTGGTTTTCATATTGAATACAAATTTCAGTAAAAGGTTATCCATATCTATGTAATATCCATTGAAATTCGACCACATTGGAAAAGATTTATTATTTTTGTAGGATGTAAAAAAGTGACATGTTATGTGGGTTGAGTATAAGTAAATCTTAACTATTGCAAAAATAAATATTTCTATGAGAGAAATACAAATATTCCTAGTATTTGTTTATGAAAACTTCAATTCAATAAATAAAAATAAAAATGAACATGAAAAATCAAATAACAAAATATCATATTTCAATAAATGCAAAAATGTTTTCTATATTTGCTCAAAATAAATATGTTCCCAACAGAAGAATTTATGTGTGAATTCAATAATAATGTTGCAGCAAAGCAGAAAGGGAGGAGAAATAGAATTTCATTTGTGACATTTTTGTGTGGGAAAAATAAATATTTTAAAGTTTTCAATTTGAGTTTACAATTTGCCCACTCCATCAAAATCATTTTAAATTAAAATTGAATGAATGAATGCATTCGTCATGTTTAAATTAAAAATGTTTCATAAATGTATTTATTAAGAACGTTCTAACTTCATATTAAAAAAAAAAAATTCCTATTTGATAGCAAATATTGACAAGCTCACGCAAAAAATAGTCAACTTATTAAATTTGTATGAACTCAAATTTTGCAGGACTCTGGAAGTTTTGCAATTATAAACTCAACCAAACTTATATGTACCTTGCCACAAATATATAACGCTCGCTTGCTTTGTGTATTTAAAAGAAAAAGCAAACAGCGACGTTCAATTAATAAAATAGTATTCACTGTGGCGTATACGTAATTTATATTTAATATGTTTTTAAGTGAGATTTGGCAGTATTTTGAAGCGCAAGTACGCAATAGCTCTGAGCCTTGGGGGCACTCTTAAGTGTTTGAAGTATTATTGTGTTCATTTTGACTTATTTAAATAATAAATTAAAAAAAAAAATACATAAATAAATAGAAGCAAGTTAAAATTATTTTTATGGGTTTATATTTATAATAAGTACATAATTATTAAAACCTTATGACTTATTTTTCAAAATAAGTGTAGTATATGAAAAATGTTTACTAAAATGAATTTTTATATTACTTATTTCCAAAGAGATATTTATAGTAGGTATTTTGACTTTCACTAATTTGGACTCTTGCTTTTCAAAAATTTTGTTTTTCAAAAAAATTTTAGACTTTATTCATTTTTATAATTCAAACTACAGTCAGTTCCTAGTCATTACTTTTCGCCATCTTATTTTGTGTAATTGAAGGATGCCATATTCGATGCGGTAGTACCCCGTGGTAAGTACGATGACGATGAACTATGAAGCCACCCTCCAATGCAAAAAAAAAAAAAAATTAGGGGTAATGCCTCATTTGCATGGTCATTTCTTGACGAAGAGTGATATTATTTTATGCACTGAAGAATATTATTACAAAATTGCAGCCAAATAAGGCTTCTTAATAGAATCATTTTTAAGATATTATAAGGTACATAAGTTATAAACTAAGCTAAATTTATACCGAAAATATGTTAGTTCTTAGGTATGCGTATAACTATTTGTACTCAATTACAACAATTTTGAAAAGAAGCACACTATTTGGCTAACAATGTGCCAAACCGGGAAAAAAAACTTTAATGCTACTGCCATGCATATAGTTTTGTTTAAAACTTTCCTATCAATTTTCATTAAAAAAAATGGTGTTGCCAACAATAATTTATAAGAAAGATTAAAAAAAAAACGATATATAATAAAAAACTACTATGTTTCACTTAGGCCCAATTTATTCACTCTCCATTATTTTTAAAGGCTCCATTAAAAATTATAAAACTGTCAACTTTTTTAATGGCGACTTTAAATTTAATGGAGTGTAAATAAATTGGAAGTTATTCAAATATTTTCAACATATATTTCTTTTCTTTATTATGAAATGTTATTTCAGGCAGACGGCTGAATTTCCACGTCCTTATTCTTAAAAATAAATATTGTAAACATTAGTATATGAAATAAAGAATTTTATCTATCTATCTATTTATCTACTATATTTCAAAAAAGTAGGGGAACGTGGCCTAAAATGGCCCCCCTAAGGAAAATGTCCCATATCTCGAAAAAAAAAATAACATTCAAACTTAAATGGTATATACTTTTCAAAGTTTAATATATTACTCTCACATTAGTTTGCTTTGCCAGTTAAAAAAAATTCCAAAAAGTATTTAATTTTTTTTGATTTTCAAGACGTCTACAAATTTCACTGATCAAATTTGCCCGGGTGAAATGGCACACTGTCCAAACATACCTACGTGGTTTTAAATTTTCTTGGAACAAGTGGTGCTTAATCCCCCCCAAATCTTTCTACAAGTCATTCAAAACCCTGTTCACATTGGTTTCTCATCTCCTACTGTAGTTTTTGGAACTTCGAATGTTTTGGATGCTTTTTTCCAGATTTTGGACGGAATCAAGGACTTTCCTCAGTCAAGGACTTACTCTCTATATATCGTTTATGTTTAGCAATCATTTTCACTATCAAAAAAATAAAATGCGAATGTAAGTATAAAATGGCATGTGAAAGTAAGTACTAGTTAATTTCTACCTATAGTAGAATTTTAGAATTTTAAAGCGGTTTAGGAAATGAAATTTTTCTTACAGTTCAAACTTGTTTCAAATGTGTACTTAAAAGAATTTTTTGCAAGTTAATTCAATTATAAGTATTTGAAAAGCCAGGCAATTAAGCGGGGAAGGCAGTTAAGCTAAAGGTACTTATCCGGGTTTTACTGTAGTTAGCTATTTTAAACTTTCAAAGTAATTTTGTTTTGTGAAGATTATGTTTTTAGTAATCAAACATGTTTTTTTTTGTTATTAAATAAATATAGAGATAACTGCCTATGAGCACTTAAGCGGGTTCTTGTAAGTACCTTACCCGCTTTAGTGCCTATCAAAATGGGGCATTTAAGGTGAGGTACTTATCCGTGTTTTACTGTATGCCATTTTACCCGAGTACTAAGTAAGCAATTTTGCCCAATTTTTGTTTTTTGAATTTATGTTTTATACCGAAAAATCTAAAATCGTTCTAAGCCAATTTATTACAGTAAATTTTTAAGAAATACTTCATGCATACATAACATATATGAATTGACTTCTTTTTCCAAAATACAATGTTTTTTATAGGTAGGTACTTTTTTTTTGCAAAAAACTAATTCACAAAATTTTAACGAGTGTACTTTTTGAGGTGGTTAGAGACAGTTTGACCTGTCAAATTTCAGATAATGGCTTGAAAAAATTTTATATATGTAGGATGTAGGTCGGTTTTACCAGATTAACTAAAGAATCGCGTTCATAAAACTTTCTAATTATGTTCGATTCTACGATTTCTAGCAAGGGGGCTATTTTAACTTGGGGTGCCATTTTAGGCCACTTTCCACTAAATAAATTTATTTAATTTTTCGTTGAACCAAAATATACTTTTCTTATAGATTTTGATATTCTAAAATAGAATCCAAATTCAAAAAAAAATTTTGATTCTTAAAGTATGTTTTACAAAAATTTTTGGTTTTTGGGCATTAAATATTAACCCTCTGTAGGCACACCTCTTTTTTGCGAATTTGGTGTATACTTTTTCATGTCGCTAGAACTTTTTTCTGTCTCACTATTTTATAGAGAATCATGTATGAAATTGATGTAGAATTTTCCGAGGAATTCGAATATTGTATTCACAATTTCAAAAAAAAGTTATTTTCACCCTTATGAAGACACTTTTTTGTGAACCCCTTTTATTTTTGTCCTGCCAAATTCAAACCCGTGTGCCGACATAGGGATCAAATACATTTTTAATACGAGTTCAGCTTAATTTTTATATTATATCTGGCCGCCATTTAAAGCCCACATTTTGAATAAAACAAAGTTTGCAGCTATTTCCTATTCTCCATGCCAAGTTTCATCAACAAATTGTTTCTTGACGCCAAAAACTATAAAATACAACACAGAATGTGCAACCGACCGACGAAGTTTTGTGTGATAATAATTATAATGAGGATGAAGATGTATTTTTTAATTAAAAAAAAAAAAAATAATTTTTTTTTGCATTTTCTTTAACATTAAATTAAAATTAATCTTTATTAATTTTTACATGAAAAGCTTTAACAATCTAAGTCATTTCATTATAAAACTACTTGCTGACAGCATCGATTATAATGAGACCTATAAACGGCTTAAAAAAAAAAATCAATCGTAGATATCTATGAATTTTTTTTCAAAAACCCATCCCTGGAACTTGCTATGCTGATTTTTAAGATCAAATTGTAAAGTGTTTTTTTTTTTATGAAAATCTATTTTCAGTAAAGTCAGATTGTCTTATGGTTTTAGTTCCACAAGACCATAATATCATATGCCATACGCTCAGTTTTTTTTTTATTGATGGTTTTTGCTTGTTTTTAGACAAAATGCACATGGCGAACATGTTGAATCTGTGTGACAACATAAAATGGTTTTTATCTTGGATTGGTCTTTGATTTGGATGTATAAGATGTAAAATTCTTGAAGCGCCTAGTGGGCTTATTAGAAAACAAAATGCAATAACAAAAAGAATGGAATTTTTTTTAAGTATCCTTAGGTATGTCATTTTCCCGGACCTCACCAATTTTCAGCTTAATCGGTTCAGCCGTTTTTCAGTTATAAATAGAGTTACTAAAACTACTTTCTTTATTGCTTCAGAAACCCACAAAAAATAACGTATACGCCACAGTGAACTTTTTGCTCTTTCACAAACTGTCTTTTTTTTCTTTTTTCAATTTACTGCCATTTTAAAAAAATTTAAAAAAAAACTTAAAAAATTTAAAAAATTTTAAAATGTATTAAAAATTTAAAATAATTGAAAATTTAAAATTTTAAAATTAAAAATCTAATATTTAATACTTAAAATTTAAAATTATATACAAATTTATTCCTCAAATCTATGTTAATATAAACTTTTGTCTAATATTTTGTATAATATTTATTTATGTAATTTATTATTTCAAATTTATTGTAAATCTTTTTGATACATCTTCTCTTTATATAATTTTATTTATTTTACTGAAATGTCATTTCCGGCATTGTCATGTCCGTATTTCCAATAGAAAAAAATTGTAATTTATCTGATGAATAAAGGAAGAATCTAATCTAATCTAATCTCTACTGCCATGTTAAGTATTGCAGAAACAATAAATGCCAAAATTTATGATAGCCTTGCCATCTCAAATTGAAGTGTGGAGTGGGATTGGTTTAAACTTTTTCAATCCCTGTATGACCCTGTTTCAATCGATTAATTTTTAGTTCTTAATTACATCCCATCTGTCAACACATTTGACATCATAAGCTCACTTTCAAATGCATTCAGTCAATCACACCCTTGAGGGCATTAAACGAATCCATTCAATTTTATAATTATTTTTTTATCTGTCGGAAAAAAATCTGAAATTCATGTTGATATACAAATGTCATCAACACTTCTGTTCTGTTTAATTAATGGACACAATTTAGGATGTCAACAAAATGTTAAATAAATTTTATATTTGAAAAGTCTCAATTACAAATTCTCATGGCTATTTAATATGTCCCATTTTTTTGAACATTCCTTTTTTAGTTACACTGGTCTGCAAGGAAATCCTCCTTTAAATAAAACTATACTTTTCTAAAGGATTTTTGTATGCTGATTCCGAATCCGAAGTCAGAATTGACCTAGCACGTCACGTTTTTTAAATATTCCCGTTAGATAATCTCAAAAACCCATTTTTTTGCTGTTTTCGAAGAAATATTTTGGCATAATGTAATCTTTTTCAATTAAAATTGATACGGTTTATGAAAGAACTTATTTTTTTCTTTCAAATTCAATTTCAATCTTCTCAATATCTCTTTTCTTCTCCGAGATATCTTAATTTAAGTAAGTTTAGTATGTTTGGCATATCTTACCATAAAGAAACTGATCTCTATAAATTAATATATCTTTCTCCCTAGAACAAAAGTATACTTTTCTAATGGACTTTAGTGTGCTGATTTTGAATCCGAACTCAAACAATTTCGGTCAGCTCTGGTTTTTGAGATATAGTAGTTTTTTTGAGATTTTCTAAAAAAAACTTGATTTTGTGATACTTTAATGCGAATATCTTAAAATCCTGACGTGATAGAATTTTTGTGATTTCCGATTCTAACTCAGCACATCAAAAACTATAAGAAAAGTGTACTATTGTTTCTAAGAGAAACAAATCTGAAGCTTTATAAGTCAGTTTATCGAATGGTTTATTACAAATAAGATAATTCTAAATAGAAAAATAGTATATATAAAATTACAAAACACGTAAAAATTTTGTTTAATGTATTTTATTTTCGTTTACTTTACATATTTGACTTTTTAAATATAATGGGCATTGATATTTTACATTTTCCTTAATTTAGGTGCTTTTGTTCATGTAGGATTTACTAAAAAGTGAAGGATTTCGAAATGTCTGCTTTTTTTGTCAATTAGTATTTTAAAAAATGAGTAAACATGAATATAAAAGAACATATTTGGTGTCAATCGATAGGTCATATTATGAAGAATAAGTCTTCCAAATTTGAGCTCAATGCGACAAATAGTTTTAATTTTATACAAGTTCAAATGAATCTAAAAGGGTGATTTTTTAGAAACTACTCACATTTTTCAAAAATCATTTTTACAAAAATGGTACCTGATAGAATTTTTCTGAAACCAGATTTAGATTCAGGAAAGTCTAATCTTTCATAATATCAAAAAATTATTTGAAGGAGAAAAAAAAGTTAAATTTTGCAGACCAGTGTTATTATTGTTTTATTTTTCAAACTTCTTTCACCGTAATTAATTTTCACTTGGGTATGGTATAGTGTGAGGGTTCTTTTATTTATTCAGTTCTTCCAGTCGTATGAAAAATGATTTATTTATTCACACATCCCACATCCTTTCAGGTGTGTATTTTATATGTAAAAATGTGTGCATATTTTACTCTGCAGCAAATTGAGTCTAAAGGTAAGAAAATATATAGAAACTAAAAATTAACATTTAAATTTTACTGTTCGTGACATATTTTGTGACTGAAGTACTTTATTGTGTATTGTGGGGATTTAAAATAATATTTGTCTTAACAAACAACAAGAAATATAGTAGTTTCCATAACAGAGAGAGTCATTTATTTTCTTAGGATTTTCATCGTAAGTTTTGTAATTCACTTTTCATTTTCTTTGGGGGTTTGACAATTTTCCAACTGAGTAAACAAATTACGAGATGAGTTTATCCTCATCTCGTATTTGAATTGGAACGATTTATGAGTACACATTTAATCCCGAAATTCAATCAAACTTTAAATAGAAATTTAATCTTATTTTGGAGTCGCATATGTACCTACATAGGTATTTGTATTAGGGGCTTTTAATTCAATTACTAACTTTGTTTTTTTTTATTATTGAGGTTTTAGGGATTAAACGAGTCTTCTCTTGTATTAAATTATTTAATTGGGAAAATTATTGTTTAGGGTTTTTGTTTTTTTAAATGTCAAACGGATTGAATAAGTAAATGTCATAGGTATCGAAAGTGAAATACAGAAGATGAAAATTGGTATGAGGTAAAATAATTTTTTTAATGATTTCATTTTTTTTTTGTATTTGTGTGTTTTAAGCTACAGGAACCAATTTTAAACTAAAAAAAGGTAACATTCAAAAAGAATTTAAAAAAAAAAAAACAACAAAAATTAAACTACCAGTTTTCACAAATCTTAAGTACGTAATTTATGCGGTTGTTGAATTATTTCAAATTACACTGGTAAACATAATTGCCCCTCTTTTGTTTTATGAAATTTCTTAACTGGTTTCTACTAATTTGGCATCGCTGAAAAAGTTATATAAATAACGAAGTCTTTCCAATCGATGTTTTATTTATTTTTACTTTCGCAAAGGCGCCCCAATTTTTTTCTATTTTACATTTTCAACGGCGCTCGTATTTTTTGTCCTAAACTTTTTTAAGAATGAAGGCGCCCCCCAATTTTGGGTTAATTTGTTTGGCTTCCGGAAGGATAATGGTGTCCAAAATCTTCGTTCATCTTTGAAGAACAAGGCGCCCCAATTTTTTTTTTTTTGAAATACTAAAGCAATCCTAATATTCCTCCTACCAGTTTAATTTTTGCAAAGGCGCCCCTATATATAAATCACTAAATCATAGCTGGTAATATCCAGACTTTAATAATGAATAAGGAAACAGAAGGGAGTCGGACAGAATTCCGAAATTAAAAATTCAGAAAGCCCAAAATCCAGAAAACCCTAAATTCCGAAAACCCACAATCCCAAAATCCCGAAAAACCAAAATCCCGAAAACCCAGAAATGCCAAAAATTGACAGCTTCTCCATTTCCATAAAAACTACGTTTGTGTGTGAGAATACAAAAATAGGTCTGTTCGTTGTTTCGCCCTCCATGACACTCTAAGTCATGTCAATTAACTGTCAAAAAAATCAGAGTTTCTAGGGTTTTCATTTTACATCGAACACCTCAGAGCTTTAGTTTCATCAGCGAACATCGAACACAGAGGAAATAACTCTGGTTGAAAAAGGAGCTACAAAAAACGCTTGACAACGAATTCGGAACGACCCAGAGTGCCCTAGAGCTCACAACGAACAAACCTATTCATATAAAAGTATGTCGTTTTCGATTGGCCGTCCGGAAGCGCCTGGAATCATTAAGAAGCGTGCTGCAAGTTTTTTATTCTCCTAGTGAAAAAACAAAAACATAATATTTGATTTTTCACCAATATCTACAGAGATTAAATTTTAGAATTGGGTGAAAGCGATTCAAAGTTTTTTATTGGATTTCAGAATGAGTGAATCATTGAGTGATTCCAATCGAAAACGACATTAAAGTACCTAGTTGAAAAAGTTTTTGAAAAAATATTGCTCAAATAAAACCAACTGTACCTACTCCTTAAATGTGTTTAAACAAAAAAGTCAGAGATAAAGGTAAACTTGTCAATTGAGCCTAAATGACATGAATAATAAATTTTTTTTTAAGTTAACCTTATGTAATTTAATAAACTGCACATTGTTAATAAATGCATTAGCACACATATGAGAGGTAAGACATAATCTGCTATTGCTTTTTTCGTGATTTTAAAAAATTGTTTTAAGATGAATTTTTTTTTTTGAGAGGCGCCACTTGCAATCTTGCAATCGGCACTGGTTAGATTAATGAAAAAAGTTACCCAGATCTTTTTTGTGGAACAATCTATTACCTACAAGAATATGTGTTGCGCGTTTGATTATTATAATTTTTCAATTTGTTACAAAATTAAGAACAAAAAACGATTTTTTAAAGATTTTCTGGATTTTTAGACCTCAAATATCTATTAAACGGTTAGATAAACGAAAAAAGTGTTTGATACCTTTTTTGTAGGGATTGGGGACAAAATCCCGAAAACCGAAATCCCGAAAACCCAAAATCCCGAAAACCCCAAATCCCGAAAACCCAAAATCCCGAAAACCCAAAATCCCGAAAACCCAAAATCCCGAAAACCCAGAATCCCGAAAACCCAAAATCCCGAAAACCCAAAATCCCGAAAACCCAGAATCCCGAAAACCCAGAATCCCGAAAACCCAAAATCCCGAATGGGATCCCGAAATCCCGAAAAATTATATAAAATGAAAAATTTGCGCAAATTTTTCATTTTATATAATTTTTCGGGATTTCGGTTTCGAAAACAATCCTAAGTGTGAAATTAAGGTGTTATTACGTAAAAAACAATATAAGTTTATGATTCCGTTAATATCTCTTTTTTACATGATTTCAAGTTCTTATTGTGATTTCAGCAATGCTTTGTAATGATTGAGTTAAGTTGGAAAATCGTTGAACTAAAATCAAAAGAATTATTAGTTTTAATATTTAACTTATAATAATTGTATGTTTAAATTGTTTTTAATTGGTTTTAATTTTATGTTTCAGTTAAAATTTCAGTAAAACACAGTTTTGAAGAGTTTTTTATTTTTTCTGTTTTTTTTCGGGATTTTGGCCTTTCTGGATTTTGGGTTTTCGGGATTTTGGTTTTTCGGTATTCTGGGTTTTTGGGATTTTGGGTTTTCGGGATTCTGGGTTTTCGGGATTTGGGGTTTTCGGGATTTAGGGTTTTCTGGATTTTGGTCTTTCTGGATTTTGGGTTTTCGGGATTTGGGGTTTTCGGGATTCTGTCCGTCTCCCTTTTTGTAGAGCGTTAAATTTCCTACAAGAATATGTAAAGAAATTTGCAAAAAAGTCGATTTATAAAAAAATAATTTTTTTTAGTAGAAGCTTGATGTAAAAATAGAAAATGGCGAAGCGGAGGATCTTCCCATTGATATAAAAAGCTCATATTTGGTGTGTGTATTCTAGAGGTGTCTAGCAATTTATTAGTACAAACTAAAAAAAAAAGAATTTCGATTTTTTTTTTGACCCACCCTAATGTAGGGGAGAGTGGGGCTAAATGTAACAGGGGTAAGAATTAACAGCTAAAAAAAGCGATGTTCCTTTCAATATTAAGAAACGCGTAAAGGAGAAAAATGCTAAATTTTTCCATATCTACCGGCACATTTTCTTCAGATGAAGATTAGACGACAGGGTGAGAAGTTACACTAGTGGTGCCCAAAAAATGCATGTTTTTAACTTTTTTTTTTAATTTTATTTTTGGTCTACCTCTTTACCCGAAAAAGATAGAGTGTAAGTGTTTTTTTGTTATATGCAACTGTGTTTTGGCTCAAATTGCGTGTATATGTTATGTCTATATCAGTTTCGCTTTTTTTTTTAAATTGATTTTATGTGCCAAATTTCATGCTGGGGCTAGTTGTAACATTTTTCCGGGGCAAGTTGTTCCATGTAAAAACCTACCTGTACTGAAAAATTGTTTACCTAATATAATTAACAACCCTGAATATGAATGCTTGTAATTGAATTTGTATTTATTTGGAAATTGGAAACACATTTTTGAACCACCACCTGAATTCATAAAGCTTATAAAACAATTTATGAATTCGAATAACTTTTATTTAAGACTACTGTCAAATTTTCTCTGGAAATCTTGGATTTGCTCCACTTTTTACAAATTTGCACCAAAATTTCATGACTGAGATTTGTTTTTATTGTTATTAATTAAAAATAAATGAATATAAACAAATAAAGGTATTTTTCTCTTATTTTTAGTTCTTGGTACAACCTACCCCGGTATGTGTTACACTTTGCCCCGTATGTGGGGTAAGTTGAAACAACACGATTTTTTTTTTGGAAGCTTTATTTTTCAACATTACCGTTATGTTTTGCTGAATTTTTGTGATGGATCTTGCAGATAAAACATGGGTCTTTAATTTAAAAAAGGTCTGGTTGACCCATTTTCAAATTTGTAGGAGAACCATCGGTTTTAGAAAAAAGTGTTACATTTGGCCCCACTCTCCCCTACATACATTATGTACTAGTTCGTAAGTGCAAGTTCGCAGGTGAAAAATCTTATGCGACCTAAAAAGTTGTATCTTGATCTTATTCGTGAGGTTCATGACGCAGACTTTGCAAAGCCTGTTGAATTCCATCGCCAAATCTTAAAAATAACAAAACCTGTTGTGATTTTTACAATTTTGTGTTTGAGTTTACAACCATGTAGTAACTTTTAGGAATTGGTGATGGAATCCACAATTATGTATTTCTTGATCAAATTGAAAGCATTTGGTTGTCGGGTCAATTTCGTTGTGATTTCTACAACCGATTATTTTGGGTGTGGCGTTCAATTGAAATCAACAACAAACATGATAGTAAAAATTTAAAAAAATTCCAAAATTGTAAGTCAACTAACAGAAAAGGGAAAGTCTTTGAAGTGATTAGCTACCGTATTCTACACAGAAATGACTTATAAAAATACAGGAAAACCTTTTACACTCAACGTTGAAATTTTGTGGAAGAAAATTTAAGCATAGTGACTTGAAACTAGGTAAACCTAAACCAAACAGATCGTTAAAAAAATTTCATTAGGATTAACACATTTTGAAATTTGAATCACAAATAAACTCTCGAACCAACAAAACATTAAATATTTGTTAAATAAATCATTAAGCTGTGAAAAAAGGATTTAAAATTTTATTTTACGTACTCATGAATCAAAAATTATGCATGCAATAAATCAAATTAAAATTCCAATTTATCATTTCAATACCTCTTATTATCAATAAATAAAATATTTGATGATACTTAATCTACAGGTCTAACATATTTTAAATAAATAAATAAGTTATGGCACTGAATAGCATAAATGAGGATTATTATCAAAATTTATTTAAAGAGAGTGTTTAACAGAATTATTGGATTAAAATTCCTCATATACCTACCTACTTTTACATCATAATTCAGTTTATAAATACTTAATCATAGAAGCACTTTACAATTACATTCTTTGTGTTTGTCTACCCAAAAGCTATTAGCCAGGCTCCAGCTGAACATACAAATTACCGGCACCCAAATGCATCCTACTACAATATTCACACAGTTCAGTTAACTAATAGCATCACATGTGGGCAAAATGTTTCGAAATTACAAATGGTCATGCACAAATAACAACAGGAGTGGATTAGTACAGTTTGATTATGGTAAATGGCAGCTTAAGCCCACACGAAACTGGTAAATCACAACCGAAGATGGAAAATCGCATTAAAAACTGATAAATTGTACCCGAAATTGGTTAATCACAGCCGAAACTGTTAGATTGCAGCTTAAGCTATAAAATCTAGGCTGAAACTAGTTAGTTCCTTTTGAAACTTGTAAAGCGCAAAGCCAAATTTGGTAAATCGCAGCAGAAACTGGTAAATCGCATTTGAAGCTGATAAATCGCCGACAAAGTTGAGAAATCGCAGTCGAAAATGCTAATTCGCATTTGAAGCTAAAAAATCGCAACCGAATCGCATTTAAATCTGTTAAATTTCAGACAAAATTGGTAGATTCCAAGCAAAGACTGCTAATCACATTTGAATTAAATCACAAAACTGATAAGTCGAAAACGAAAAACAACTAAATCTCAGCCGTTGCTGATAGAATCGCAGCCGAAATTAACAAATCTCATTAAAACTGATAAATCGGAGACGAAACTCAAATAAATCGCAGCCGAAAATGATTAAATCGCAGCCAAAACTTACAAATCTCATTAAAACTGATAAATCGGATATGAAACACAGCTAAATCGCAGCCCAAAATGATTAAAAGGCAGCCAAAACTTACAAATCTCATTAAAACTGATAAATCGGATAAGAAACACAACTAAATCGCAGCCGAAGTTGATAAAATCGCAGCCAAAACTCACAAACCTCATAAAAACTGATAAATCGGAGACGAAACTCAAATAAATCGCAACCGAAAAAGATTAAATCGCAGCCGAAACTCACAAATCTCATTAAAACTGATAAATCGGATATGAAACACAACTAAATCGCAGCCGAAGTTGATAAAATCGCAGTCGAAACTTAAATATCTCATTAACTCATGATTAACTTTAACCTCGAACTGAAAACCTGAGAATGGGACTAAACAAACGTAAATATAACTCTAAAGGACCCAGGAAGTTAAAGCGGATTATACAAAAAGTGTTTAAAACTATTTATATTTTAAAAGTCCTGGGCCTTTTTTAAGTTTTTGAAAAGTCTAACCGTGTAAAAGTGTGCATGAAGTATAAGATTCGATTGCAACAGAATTCAAATTGATCCAAATTGTGTCGCTTTCTTTACTAATTTACATGCAAAAGCAACTCAATTGTACCTACGACTATTTAATTTGCTAAAGCCTTCTTTCACTGGATTTGTAAAGAGGGCTCTATTGTTCAATAAAACAAAGACTTTTCAATAGAAGTTTCAAGGTTAGTAAACACCTTTTTTATAATATCTGAGAATATCTTTGTTACACTTTATTTTTAATTTTATGCATCGATAACTTTTTCTATCCTCCAATTTAAGACATAATTTTTAAATAACGGTCATAAAAATGATAATCGATTTTTATTTTACTCAAGAGATTTTTCAACTTTTCTTTTTTTGTTCGTTAAAAAGTTTGTTGTCGAGACTTAAAGCAAAATTTCGTGGCGATGATAGGGAAGAATAAAGTTATGCCTTTTGTTTTAAAAATATTAAAATGAGACTGAAAAGTGAGCAAAAAAAGCAAAATATTTCTTTATGGAAAACTCTTGTCTGAGATTTTAGAGAGAAAAATTTAAAGTGTTGGGAGATTTTCCACTAAAGCAAATTGAAGTTTTAATTAAGCTTCTTTTAATTTGAGTACTGCATAACTCTATTTTCAAAATAATTGAATTAATGTTACTTAAAGTAAGGTTCTAAATAATTTACTACAGTTATTCATTATAAGGATAAGTTCATCCAGTTTTAGTGTGAATTTTATTGATGGAAGATTTTCCTTCTTAGCTGTGGAACCCATATCTAGCCGCACATTTAAATCCTACTCCCTACACTAAATTTATACAAAATAGGATATCATCGTTATCATCACAAATTCAAGTTCCCTCTGGTCCTGACATAAAGAAAAATAGAATAAAATATGGATTTTTGTTAGAAGGGAATACTAAAGTGTTTTGAACTTGAAATTTGAGGGAGGATTTGTTTTTTAGGTCCTGTTAAAATGAATAATGTCCTAGATACACAAACAGCTTTGGTCCTTGCATGTTTTCGTAATTTGTATACACTTTAGCTGTTCTTCATCACTGACCCATTTCGATGATTTAATGTTGTGAAGTAAAATATTATTAGAATATTCAAATAATCTTTTAAGGTACCTAGTCGAGGAAAATTGTGGATAATTATATTTCGGTTATATTTTTTGTTATTTATTTATTTAAGGCGACGGATTTGAGGTTTCATAAATTGCGATTATGTATATAACTTTTCGTGCCTAAAACACTCAAATAACCTTTTTATTGCTGTTTCAGGAAGTCAATTTCCCTTAAATTGTCAACTATTATTTTTCTCCAGGTAGGCATCAAATAAAAAATCTCTTTTCTTTGCAACTGGTTTCCCAGTGACTAATGATTAAAACAAGTTGAAAGTGATAATTGACAAGTGACAAGTGCTAGTGATAATTGATAACTGTAAATGGTAAACGTTAAATGCTAAATTCTAAATACTAAATACTAAATACTAAATACTAAATACTAAATACTAAATACTAAATACTAAATACTAAATACTAAATACTAAATACTAAATACTAAATACTAAATACTAAATACTAAATACTAAATACTAAATACTAAATACTAAATACTAAATACTAAATACTAAATACTAAATACTAAATACTAAATACTAAATACTAAATACTAAATACTAAATACTAAATACTAAATACTAAATACTAAATACTAAATACTAAATACTAAATACTAAATACTAAATACTAAATACTAAATACTAAATACTAAATACTAAATACTAAATACTAAATACTAAATACTAAATACTAAATACTAAATACTAAATACTAAATACTAAATACTAAATACTAAATACTAAATACTAAATACTAAATACTAAATACTAAATACTAAATACTAAATACTAAATACTAAATACTAAATACTAAATACTAAATACTAAATACTAAATACTAAATACTAAATACTAAATACTAAATACTAAATACTAAATACTAAATACTAAATACTAAATACTAAATACTAAATACTAAATACTAAATACTAAATACTAAATACTAAATACTAAATACTAAATACTAAATACTAAATACTAAATACTAAATACTAAATACTAAATACTAAATACTAAATACTAAATACTAAATACTAAATACTAAATACTAAATACTAAATACTAAATACTAAATACTAAATACTAAATACTAAATACTAAATACTAAATACTAAATACTAAATACTAAATACTAAATACTAAATACTAAATACTAAATACTAAATACTAAATACTAAATACTAAATACTAAATACTAAATACTAAATACTAAATACTAAATACTAAATACTAAATACTAAATACTAAATACTAAATACTAAATACTAAATACTAAATACTAAATACTAAATACTAAATACTAAATACTAAATACTAAATACTAAATACTAAATACTAAATACTAAATACTAAATACTAAATACTAAATACTAAATACTAAATACTAAATACTAAATACTAAATACTAAATACTAAATACTAAATACTAAATACTAAATACTAAATACTAAATACTAAATACTAAATACTAAATACTAAATACTAAATACTAAATACTAAATACTAAATACTAAATACTAAATACTAAATACTAAATACTAAATACTAAATACTAAATACTAAATACTAAATACTAAATACTAAATACTAAATACTAAATACTAAATACTAAATACTAAATACTAAATACTAAATACTAAATACTAAATACTAAATACTAAATACTAAATACTAAATACTAAATACTAAATACTAAATACTAAATACTAAATACTAAATACTAAATACTAAATACTAAATACTAAATACTAAATACTAAATACTAAATACTCAAGTAGCACACTGGTGTATAAATTGGTGTAAATTCATTAATTTTGGTGTAAAATTGAGGAAATTGAAAAAATATGGTGTATTTCTCAAAATTAGTGGTATAAAAATTATACCACTGTCTTTTCTGTAAAAAATTTCAACATTTTTGTAAGATTCCGTGCAAAAAATACACCGATATTCAGTTGTTTTTATAATATACCATTAATGGTGTATAAAATTATTCGATTCTGAAATCAACCAAAACGGTACATTTTGTACACTCTCTTTGGTGTGGAAAGCACACCCTGTGGACATAAAATTCACCAGAATGCATAAGTGGGAGACGACATATTTTTCAATGGCCGCCATTTAAAAAAGGAGACAGCAATTAATTAGTTTTCTATAATAGTATATATATCGACCTAATTATCCCGCAATTTGGTTTTTTCGATGCGGTATATTATGTTTTAAAAGAACTCTTCTAAAAAAATGAAAAAACAACAAAAAAAAATATAATTTTTGAAAAACTGATTTTTAAAATCGAACAAAAAAATCATTAATTCACTGACATTTTTGAGGCGCTCGATTTTTAGAGGGGGTAGTATGTAAAATTAGTAGACAGAATGTGTTTCGTTTTTAAATTAGCAAATAAATTCATATTTAACCATTAGTTTCTTATGGCAATATTATGAAAGTGAATAAAAATTCATTTTCATTTATTTCATAAGAAATGGTGTGAATTAGAATTCATCAAACTGTTTGAGGTAAAAAATAAACTTTGGTTCAAATTTTAAATCAGAATAATTTAAATGGTGTATTTTATCCGTAGATTTATTGTGTATTTTTCAATTTCAAAGGGATAATTTTCACCAAAAACCAGATCATTTAATATACCACTTGCGCCATTTATACACCAAAATCGGTATATTTTTTTAACCACCGGAGTTTATTATATACGAGAAAATGGTGTATTTTTTATATTCAAAATGTATATCACGAAAGTGCAAAAAATACACCAAATATTTTGGTGTATTTTAGACTTTTGTGCTACTTGAGTACTAAATACTAAATACTAAATACTAAATACTAAATACTAAATACTAAATACTAAATACTAAATACTAAATACTAAATACTAAATACTAAATACTAAATACTAAATACTAAATACTAAATACTAAATACTAAATACTAAATACTAAATACTAAATACTAAATACTAAATACTAAATACTAAATACTAAATACTAAATACTAAATACTAAATACTAAATACTAAATACTAAATACTAAATACTAAATACTAAATACTAAATACTAAATACTAAATACTAAATACTAAATACTAAATACTAAATACTAAATACTAAATACTAAATACTAAATACTAAATACTAAATACTAAATACTAAATACTAAATACTAAATACTAAATACTAAATACTAAATACTAAATACTAAATACTAAAAGCTAAATACTAAATACTAAATACTAAATACTAAATACTAAATACTAAATACTAAATACTAAATACTAAATACTAAATACTAAATACTAAATACTAAATACTAAATACTAAATACTAAATACTAAATACTAAATACTAAATACTAAATACTAAATACTAAATACTAAATACTAAATACTAAATACTAAATACTAAATACTAAATACTAAATACTAAATACTAAATACTAAATACTAAATACTAAATACTAAATACTAAATACTAAATACTAAATACTAAATACTAAATACTAAATACTAAATACTAAATACTAAATACTAAATACTAAATACTAAATACTAAATACTAAATACTAAATACTAAATACTAAATACTAAATACTAAATACTAAATACTAAATACTAAATACTAAATACTAAATACTAAATACTAAATACTAAATACTAAATACTAAATACTAAATACTAAATACTAAATACTAAATACTAAATACTAAATACTAAATACTAAATACTAAATATTTTTGTCTCAGATAGCTCCAATAGAATTTCTTGCAATAAGTTAATGCATTTATTTAAAGAGTTCAGGCTACGCAGGGAATTGAAAGCCCTCACCCTTCCCGTTCATTCATCACTTACACTTGACCAACAAATGATTAAAAGTTTAAATTATTATAGGCCTTTGTTCATCATGCGAAGTATCTCTAAATAGAAACCTAATTTTCTTGCTCCTAATTAACTGAACTTTGTTATCAAAACAAATTTTAATTAGAAAATTGGTTATATTTATGTAGGTCAAAGAAACTTATTTATGTCATCACCTCACCTCAACAACTTAAAGATCTTCTGTGTTAAAATTGCTATTAAAACCCTTTAAGCCATTTCGAACCTAAATATTTCTTAAAATTCCAATTAAAACCTCTAAAAAGGGGAGAAATATGAATTAATTTAAAGAATATATAACTTAAACCAACAAAAACACATTTAACCTAAATAAATGATTCCCGAAATACAGATAATTAAGGTCATCATAACAAACAAACAGAACAAAACAAAATGCCAAGGACACAACTTTATCTTTTGACACAAAAAACACGAATATCTATGAGTGTAGCAGAAGAAAGAATGGAACAATAACCTCAAGGACAAATATTTCACATCTACGATAATTGTCCTTTAGGGCAGCTAAAATTTTATATATTTTAAACAACAATTGGAGAAGTTGTGTTTTATCTTTTATTGCGTCAACATAGCTTCGCCTAAGGACACGCAAAAGGTACCTATATTTTGTTTTGTTTTGCTTTTTCGAGAAGTTGACTTCACTAAGTCGTATTTAATCAAGAAGCTCTGAGTGCAAAAATAATCTGTCAATAAAAACAAACCCCCTGTGATGAATGATTCTTTATAAACTTTAACACTAAAACAGAAATAATATTGACGTCTTTTTGTAACGAATAGGATAACAGGAAAAATAAAAGAAATTCTTTTTGGTTTTCTACCTTAGGGCTAAAATATTATAAAGAGACATTTCGTTTTAAGTAATCTGCCCCCCATCTAATATAAAGGTTTTATTTTTCGACCTATAAATGTTTAAAAAAAGAAGGGAGAATAAATATCTAAATTTGCTTTAAAAGTAAAAATTCAACTTTGATCTGTTAATAGGAAATATAAAGGGACACTGTGGTGTATGCGTAACATTTTTTTTTGTTTTTAACTCTAAACACATCCTCCCGAAATACTTCACAAATCAAAGGAGTGCTTTTCTTTGGAAAGCAAATCACTCGAAATAGTTGACAATAATATTAATAGCTTCTTTATCGATAACCCCAATTTCACAGCAATGACGTAGACACGCTTTTCAACTATAAAAACCAAAACTTCGATTGTCAATCTATTTTATTTTTGCAGAAATGGTTTATCGAAATGAAAATAGAAGCCACTTTTATAAACTATATATTCCAACAATTCATATAAAATTTTATAGCGTTTTTATTTTCTCAGACTTCCTGATCAATTTGGGGTTATACATTTGTTTTCTACCTGAGTAATTTATATCAAATCATTTGGAATGAATATTCTAGGAACTCTTCAAGCTTATAGCTTCAAAGATTAATGTTTTTAATGTTTCTCAATCGATGAAATCTTTCGAAATATGTGGTATTGTTATAAAATTGAGTAGAACGAGAATCTATTTAAGGAATTGCTATTTCAAAATATTTATTTCAATTAAGTACATGGTATTGGTATCAGACGAAGAAAAGTATTTAATGTTGGCTAAGATCTGGATGTGGAAAAGTGAAATTAATAACAAGTCAATTCTCAGAGGATTGCTATTAGTTTTTACTAAAAAAAAAAGCTAGGCTGAAGAAAAGTTTTCAACTAAGTTTTTTTGTTTGTGGATTGTTTGAAATAAAATCAATTTTGATAGATTTCTGTTTTCGTTGCCAAGTTCACCAAGTCCATTACAAAATCAATTAGGTTGGTAGTGGTTGTTTTAGGAAGTGTAGTTTATGCTATCCAAAGTGTATCATTTTATGGTAGATGATTGACATAAAGTCACGCTTTAAAATAACATTTCAAAGGAATTGAAACCTCTCCTTTCGAGTCTCCATGATTCCTTTGATAGAATAATTTTCTAATACATATTTGCTATTTTTAACATTTTAAAAGAAGTTATTTTCGAAATGAAAAATATACCATCTCATAGTAGAGTAATTCCATGTGAAAAGAATATACGAAAAATACCTATGTCATGAAATCTTTTTGTGTCATTTTTTACTGGTTCCTAAGCTCAAAATATGAACTTCTGTATATAAATAATCCCCCAAAAAAATTAGCAAGTGAGTAGTATGAATTATTTCCTTGAGTCACTCAATTTTTGAGAGTAAAAAAAACTATGATCTTAAATTACTTTTTTGCATGTTTCTTGCGACTTTAAACATAATTGAATGAATGTTTTTTTGCGTTTGTAGGGTGATATTTAGACCTTTCCAAAACCGTTATTAAAAATGAAATTAGTCCAATTTAAGCTGATCTATTACAAAAAAGGTGAAAAACATGTTTTATTTTTTTTTTCTAAAAAACCCATTTTTTAATTTTTTTTTTTTCAAAACCATTTTTGAAGTAAGATTTTATGATCTTTTCAAAAAAAATTATCCCGTTATGATTTTTACACTTTTAAGCTATTTTTTCAAAGTTTTTTGTTGTTGTTAGTATTTGGGTTATATCTTGAGTAATAAATGACTAATCTGAACAAAAGAACCAGAACCTGAAAGCTGAATAAATAAGTAAGAAACACTAGAATAACTTTTCTGGGTAACTTTAGATGTTTAAGTGCAATGTATTAAAACATTTTAAAAAAATCGATATTTTAAAACAAATTTTTGCAAAAACAACTTTATTACTTAAAGAAAAAATCAAAATCTTTTGAATTCTCATAGTTTTAAATTTTTCATGTATAGTACATTTTCTGGATTTTGAAAGTTCATATTTTATTCAAATTTAGCCGTATTCAATTTTTGACAAAACACGACAATTTTAATGAAAAATAAAGTTTGTTCTTTTCTCCGTTACATGTTCAATATTTATAAATACTCAGAGGATAAAAATGGATTATTTAGTAGAAAAATTAAAAATGTCGTTTTTTCTCATTTTTGAATAGTTTTTCTTAAGTTTTTTGCAATATTTGAATTTTAAATTATTTTAAAAAGATACCGATAGGATATCGATAGGAAATTTAATTATCTACAAATATTACTTAATAAAAATTTTCAAATTCGGCTTCCTTTTCAAGTTATAGACAAAAACTCAAAAAGTAACAGAAAAAGTCGAAAATATTGATCGTAACAAAAATTGTCATATCCTGCCAGAAAATGTACTATACATGAAAAATTTTAAACTACGAGGATTCGAAAGATTTTGATTTTTTTCTTTGAGTTCTTGTGTTCAGTTAGGTCATTTATTTGTCAAGATATTAGATATAGCCCGAATGTTAAGTTTGTTTGGAAAAACAACGACAAAAAACTTTGAAAAATCATATCTCGATCCATTGTAAATTCTTTTAATGTGATTTTCGAGTTCCTGAGGTCAAAATACGTTAGAATAAAATAAAAAATAGTAGTATTGAGTGTCCATTTTGGATGTAAACCACTGTTTGTTATATACCTTCCTTATAAATTTCACCCATCTATATATCAAAATAAGAAAGAATTGAATAAAAAACAGTTGAAAAAAATTGTTTAAAAAAATATTTTATCCTGTTTTTCGGTAAGAAATTATTTTAGAAATTCAATTTTTTGCAAACGTAAGTACATCAATCTCACCTATACTCGTATATCCAAATTTTGGCATTCTTTGCAAGTTTTCAAAAATTTCTAGAAATAAAAAACACTCAAAAATGTCCCAAACAAAAATTCATAATTCGAAAAAAATATCTTTATGAGACACCTAATTTTGTTTTCACTAGCGCAAATTTTTTAACGATTTAATTTAGAGCCATTTAGTAAGTTACTAAGTAAAAAAACCGTATACTTTTTGGCTTAGCAATTTTACTTAATCGTTTAAAATGTTGAGCTATTATCTTTCAGAAAAAAAAACAATTCCCCTCATTGTAATAAACACTTTATCGAACTTCTACCTTTTCCATTTTTGTAACCGTTTAACTCAATATTTAAATTTTTTAGACATTTTTCAACACTTTGTCAATTTTCATACAAATGTATCTATTGAATTTAAAAAAAAAAAACTTTCTTCATGTTTAGGATATAGCCTTTCAAATAAGCTACAGTAGATTTTTGATTGATTTTGTTGATTAGGAACGAATTAAGATGCAATTGCAATCTCATTTCAAAATCTACAAAAATATACATGGCCTTCAAAGAAAAAAGACTTTCATCAAATAATCTACTTCAGGTAGTCTTTACTACGCAGAATTCCCTTATTCGATAATTGACTTAATTATCAGTCAGTTGTTAAAATACTTTTTAAGTCCAGATAAAGAACCAAACAAGCGTATTACTTTATTCTTTTAATGAGGAAGTATCGCTCATCAATTAAAAAAAAAAAGGGTTCACTTTAATAATTATAAAGAATGAAACATTAAACCAAACTGTAAACAAGATACCTTTCTTTTGTTCCATTTATTAAAGAAATTACATCCCATTGAACATTGGACACGAGCCTACTATCGGATGAACACAAAGTTGTAAAGCTCTGCGTACTCCCATACAAAAGTTGAAAAAAAAATATTTTAATTATTCTGGGTCACTTGAAACCGTGATCGAAAGTAAAGAATTCTACATAAAATGGACAAAATTGAAAAAAGTGAAAAAGAAACTTTATAGGTACTAACTATCAGCTGCTAAAAAGCTATGAAAGTCAAAATCCATCCAGAAAAATATTCTAGATTTAAACAAGTAGCGAAATAGAAACATTTTAAATTAGAATTAATTTTAAATTTTTATTGCATTTTCGATCTTAAAGCTAAAATACAAATATTTTCCAACGTCACATCTTTATCAACATACGATCTCAGCGAAGTAGTATACCCATTTTTCCTCAGGTACTCAACTCGACTATAGTCAAGAACTCGTTTGCATTGCAAACCAATTTCTTCCCTTTCCTTCACGGCAACATCATTTAAAGAAACATCCTCATTAACAGATTCCTCATCAATCTGCTTCCTCTTTTCCCTACTAAATCCAGTCCCACATATCGCCCAACTTGCCATCTTCGTTATCAAAGCAAATTCTTTCCTCGTCAAACCATTCTCAAGGAAAAATTCCTTCCCAACAAATGGTTTCCATTCACATCGATGATGACAACAAAGTGCAATCAAAATTGCATCAGTTTTTTCTGTATCATCTTGCAGAATGCAACGAATGGTCAAATCTGTGGCAGCGCCACATAAATGTTTGCTCACGGCAACAATGCTTTTGGAATCTTGGATTAAATCCAAACCAGACATTTTGAAATCGGCAATGTCAGCTCGAATTCTATGGACAATATTTCGATCTTCGATTTTATTGTCTTTTTTGTGGCGATGGGACATTCGATCAATGAGAATTACTTTGGAACTCTCATTGCCCGAGAGTGCCTGAGCCAACCAAAAAGACAAATGTCCTTTACCAGCTCCGAATTCGATAAAACTCGTGGAATTCTTAAAGAGACCACATTCATTCAAGCAACCGAGTAAAGCGGAAGCTTGAATCAAGTGTTTTCTTGTCTCAAAGCCATATTCTTCATTTGCAAGTTCTTCTTTGAGAACTTCGTGTTTATGGTCCATTTGAACAATTTGACCATCAACGAACTTTGTATACAGTTCCTTTACTTTATCAATAATAGCTTTCAACTCTTTTGGAGGAACGTCACTAAGTTTTGGACATTCTTCCGAAAGCAATTCGCTTTCAGGATCATCTCCACAATTGACTCCGTGGACAATGTAAGGAGGAAAATTTTCCATTGGTCTAGCATTGCAAATTTTGAGATGTTTTCTAAGATTCTTTTTGTAAACAGAATGTTTGTTGTCCAATGGACAAGGGATACGGGCACTGTTAGAAACTTCTTCATTACCATCGACAGTGGCTTCATCTAATTGTGGTTCATGTTCACCGCAATATTCTTTGCCTTTGGCCACTGTCATTTTGCAGAAACGTTTTTTTCGTTTTACAAAATGTTTACATGTTGGTTCGGTGAATGATGGTGGAGGTGGAATTGCCTCATCGTTGGAGGTTTTTGGTTTTTTAATTTCGGGTTCCATCAGGGATTTGGAGTATTTTCTATTTTCGCGTGGAACAAAAATACTACTACAAATTTTTGACAGGTGACAGTTCAGAAATGTCATTTGAACGAGTGCGTTCCAGGTTGATAACAAAATAAAAATTACTATAGGGTGACTCATTTGTTGACAAATTGAGAATATTTTTAATGGCTTTTCAGAAATCGATTTTGTGTGCGGCAAACTTTCTCAATTTCAAGCTTGTATGTTATAAAGCCTTATGACGACTTTTCACGAGTCGATTTTAGCCGCACGATATGTCGGTCGACTAGGATTTTTCTATCGTCGCCTCAATAAAATAATGTCGTATGTTACATTCGGCTACTTTTGGGAAAACGCAATTAAAGTTCAGATTTTTTTTTCTTGAAAACTGTACGGTGAATTTTTTAAAAAATATAATGACATATACAGAAAATATTTGTCTATTGAATTATGGTAGAAGTATTTCAATATTCTAATCCAGAAACAAATAATAGTCAATTTTCTCCAATATGCCGATGTCGTATGTTACGTTTTCACTGAAACTATTTGCTAGCCAAACACATACGACAAATTGATGACACATAAGACAAAAATAAGCAAAGTTTTATTCGAAACTGGTTTACGACATACGACAAATAGATGTCAAATTCAATGCGAAAAACAAATAACTAACTTTTTAAAATCACATTGGCTCTTGGTATAATAGTTTTAGTTAGGCAAAACTCGATTTTAACAAAAACATCAATGGTAAAATAACATACCTACATCTAACTTCTAAACAATTGGTTTAGATAGAAGCAGTTAACCTATAAAATTATAGAACTTTTTTATTTTGGAAGTGAGATGTATGTTTTATTTTTTGTTAAAATCGAGGTTTCGCTTAATTCGGGTAGGTATATTACTATGGATTATTGACTTCACAACAAAATTCTTTCAAAAAAAGATAAAATCACATAAATATAAAAAAAAAATAATAGGTACCTACCAACGGCGTATACAAGGGGGGGGGTCACGGGGTCATGACCCCCCCCCCAAGAAGTCAAATCTTAAACAATAATTTGGTAAGTTATACTTAATTAAGATGATTTTTAAAATGCTTAAGATTTAGAACATGAACGAAAATGAAAAGTGAAAAAATTTTTTGGTGTCAACGAACTATTTTACCATATTATTTTGAAGATGCGGTCATATTTTTAGTGAGCAGCTCTTAACCAACAAACAAAATAACGGTCGTTTCTATAAAGCAATCTTAAAAGTGGTTCAATTTTAAACGTATCCTTAACACGTTGACCACCATGTGACCCACCGGTGCCGGTGGGTCACGCAAAATTTTCCCAGGAGGTCACAGTCAGTTCATTTTTAAATGGATGTTTTTTCATGTGGCGATTAATGTTTTTCTTCTTTGGCACCTAGAAAAAAATACGTTCTTGATAGTGCAAAAGAAAAAATATTATATGTCGAATTCTCAATAACCAAAAATTCGATCTGCAGTCGACTTGCAGTCGCTACTTTTTCCTTAAATGAATTCCAATGAAAAAAAAATTCGCTACTTTTTCCCGAAGAATCGATCCTTTTAAATCGAGACGTATTTACACACATTTTCACAAACACTACAATTTTGTCAAATACAAAACGTCAAACCAAAATAAAATTTTGTAAAGAAATGAAGAACCAGAGCCAATTTTTGTTTATTTGTGAAATATAAATCATTTTTAGTGAACAAAACAAACAAATGTTACGTTGTCTTGTTCCTACTATGAAGTTTTGTATAGTTTTTTGTTTTTCATCGGTCACTTAGACACAAATACAGTCACAAAAAGAAATCGCTCCCTTATTTAATTACACAGCCACACAAAAAAATATAAAAGTTCTGGTCTGGGGTTGCGACCAGGTTTTTCATATAGTTTTGGGGTCGCTGAAACCGAATCCGAAGTCCGTTTTGCCCCATCACGTCAGGTTTTTGAGATAACCTCAAAAAATGTCACGAAAACAAAATTTTTTTTCTCTGATCTGGATGTGCGAATATGTTATTCATATAGTTTTTGGATCGCTGAATCCAGATTCGAAGTCAATTTTGCCCTGTCACGTCAGGTTTCTGAGATATCCTCAAAAAAATGTCAAAACCAAAAAAACAAAATTTCTTATCTGGAGTTGCGACTAGATTTTTCATATAGTTTTTGGGTTGCTTAAACCGAATCCGAAGTCTATTTTGCCGTATCACGTCAGGTTTTTGAAATATCTTCAAAAAATGTCTTAACTCAAAAAAAAAAGTTCTTATCTGATATTTTTTGAGGATATTTCAAAAACCTGACGTGATACGGCAAAATAGACTTCGGATTCGGTTTAAGCAACCCAAAAACTATATGAAAAATTTAGTCGCAACTCCAGATAAGAAATTTTGTTTTTTTGGTTTTGACATTTTTTTGAGGATATCTCAGAAACCTGACGTGATAGGGCAAAATTGACTTCGAATCTGGATTCAGCGATCCAAAAACTATATGAATAACATATTCGCACATCCAGATCAGAGAAAAAAAAATTTTGTTTTCGTGACATTTTTTGAGGTTATCTCAAAAACCTGACGTGATGGGGCAAAACGGACTTCGGATTCGGTTTCAGCGACCCCATAACTATATGAAAAACCTGGTCGCAACCCCAGACCAGAACTTTTATATTTTTTTGTGTGGCTGTGTTATCTAAAAAGCCAAGAATTTGTGAATTTTGTTTGCTTATAAAATATAATAGTATTTTTTACTTTATCTTTTGAAACAACTATCGATTTGTCAATCATCAATGCTAAACTAATTATTGGTAAGAATTTAAGTAACCTTGTCTACAGCTAATTAAATACATATTTCCAGCAAGCTTAGAATATTAAAATTAACCTTTAAGAACCAATTTAAGAAAATCTATAAATATAACTGAATGTGTGTTATTTTGTAACCCGAAGGCTGACGAAATCAGACCCATATTTTGTAAAATTCCTAATAAGTAGGTAATATAAAGCATTTTGTTCAAAATAATATTACCGTTTAAAATTACCAAAATTTCTATAGGTAAGTTTAAACTAGCATTATGTTTTACGCCAAAGATAGTTTTTTTTAAATCGGAAATTATCCTAAACATAGGTCGGTCGTAGTTGGGTGTTATGCAAACTGCATTGAATTTTAATATATTATAAAAAATGTTATCGCCCTAGTCTAATAAAATTTGCATAAGATTTAAAAAAATATTTTTTTTCGAAATGCAATTTTTTTAACTTTGTGATTCGTTTGCCTTAGGAAGACTTTCAACTAAAAAGTTACCACATTTATTTAATATAAAGAAGATTTTCATAGTATGTATTTTTAAAAATGATTTTGGGCTAGCGGAAAATCGAAGTACCTATACAGTTTAATTTTTAGAACAGGATGGTCTGAGCAATTGGGCTCAAGGCTAAGGCTAAACTAAAGCAAAACGAATCAAATACCTTTCTTTGTTTAGTAATTCTCCGATACTGTTCGGTTCAAAATGCGAAACGAACAAATTTAAATATTTGTAATTTAAGTAGCACATTTTCAAGTCTATACTTTTGTAAAAAAAAAATTTCAGCGTGACCCCCCCCAAGAAGTAAACCTGTATACGCCCTTGGTACCTACATTATTTTTAAAGCAATTTTAGAATGAATGAGATCTCAGTTTACTAATATTAAGTTATGGGGACTTTTCACGAGTCGATTTTTGCGGGCCGGCGAAGCTTTTCGACCCGTGTGAACGTAAGGCGACTAAAGTGACAATCCCCATAGAAAAATCCTAGTCTACCGACATATTGTGCGGCTAAAATCGACTCGTAAAAAGTGGGCATTACTATTCAATGTGAATTAAAATTATTAAAGTTTTAAGATAGCACGATAAAAGCTTCATACAAATTTCCAGTTGTCACTGGATTCGAAACATTGGGGGAACCTAAAGGATCGGCATCAAAGAATTCATCTTCCAATATTTCGTTACGTATGCTTAACTAATAAAATCATAACACCACTATTTTATACATTTTGTATGCATAAAATAGAGCATAAAGCTCCTCGGATAAACTTGGCGCAGGTCGACTCGTCCGACCTGCTCGACATCTTGATTGCAACTGAAATTACACTCGTCAGTGTATTTCCTTATGGGACAAACGACAAACGTTTACTGAAATTCCAGTAAAATATTGTTGTATGTGTTGCAAAAACAGCACATACGACAATTATTAACCGAACGAAGAAAAACACAGATTTGTATGAAAAAATTTTAGTATGTGATAATTTTTGTCGTATGTGCACGTTTTCTGTGCACTTACGACAAAAAGCTACTGAAAATGTTTGTAAACCTACACATCCCTACTAACAATTTTGCTTCTATAATGCTTTACAGAAGCAACAATTGCATCTGTAAAGCTTTATAGAACCAAAATTGTTTGTCGGGATACGACAAAATGTTAGAAGGAGAAAAAATCAATTAGCAAAACTGCATTCAAATCTCAAAACCTCAATTTTGCACATACGACAATATTTTGTTGAGGCGACGAAATGAAAAAAACCAATGCTCTCTGGCTTTGCTCTGTGCATTTTTTAAGGAATCCGACGAAAGCAAACTCATAGTCAACGACCTAATCTGTTTTTTTTTTTTGCGCAGTCAAGGTTAAGAATTTTTGTTTACAAAAATATATACCCTCAAGTTGTCAAAAACCACGTGATGTTTCTAAAATGTAATAGTATTTTGTACTAGATTAGTCAAATCCCCTTAATTTTTTGACACAACTATCGTTTAGTTAATCATCTGTGGAAATTCGATTATAAATACAAATCTAAGCAACGTTGCTAAAAGGCGAATTAAATATTTAAGCAAGCTTAACTAAACAACCTTTGAGAAACAATTTAAGCAAATCTAATAAATACCGCTGTATATTTTTTGTTAAAGGTTTTAATTAAATGCGTTTAGAACAATCTCTCATTTTTTAATTTGTTTTAGTATCCCGATTTTGCAAGCAAAACTACACTTAAGAGCAAAAAAACGGAATCAAAAAAGATAATTTTTATTTAAAACAAAAATTGCAATGGATAAAATAATGTTTCTTCAAACATTGAGATATACATTTAGGGTGACTGAGTGAAAGATTCGATTAATGGTGTAGAGAGGAAGATACATTTTGGTATACATTGATGTTGTTTCTCTATCTTTACGAGCGATAGCTCTTCTTAATTTATAAAATAGTATAGATACATTTGGTAGGAGATACAAAATGAAATAGTCAGTAAAGTAGTATGAATGTGCTCAACACTAATACAAAATAGATCACGGAATTTTGATTACATAGATACTAGGATGAGGACAATAACATTGTAGCAAACAATAAAACATTCAATTTAGATGAAATTAAATCAATTAACTGGCGAATATGTTTTAAAGTATTTTAGATGTACTAGGGAATATGCTTTCAGTTTTAGCATCAGGTGTTTCGATGCGCCGTTATGATTCGTACCGCTTACTTGTATGGATATAGCGTGCGATGAAATGCCGCTATTTACTGTTGTGGTGTGTTATGTTGTACTGTTAGCACAGTTTAACTTTTTGTACATACTAGTTTCCCTGTTTTATGGCGATGTAATTATCCATCCTAGTCACTTTTTGTGTTATTATTAGCTGTGGCTAATTGTCTGTTGCTGTTGATGATTTATGTCGACTTCAAAGTCGCACGTTCTTTGCAGGACACACGAACGGGTTGGGGCATCCCGCAGACCCGTAAGTGACTCGTCCGGATCTCCATCACTATTTGAATTAATTAGCTGTGGCTAATTATCTATTGCTGGTGTTGACTTATAAGTCACACGTGTTTGTTGGACATACGAATGGGTTGGGGCAATCCCACAGACCCATTAGTAACTCGTCCAGATAATATAACTTTACGTTAAACTTTTACTAGCTCCAAGAGCTGCGACTGCCTTCGGCCACGGTTACTTCCAAACCTCTTTGGAATTTTGCCAGTCTTTTAATTCGGCATTTGCGCAATTTCAAAAAACGTGCCTAGTAGCAACGTTACCTTAAACAGAGTAATCTATTACTTGTAGCTCAGTTTGTAATTAATCTTTTTTATGTTTCATCTATGGCTAAAACTGACAGCTCCCATCAAATGTCAAATTGCTAACAAAAAAGAAAAGCAAAAATTGGCGTGTGTTTGTGCATCAAAACGTTTTGTAGTTTCTTCTTCACTTTTTCAAGCGTTTTTATCATAAATTCATAATTTATTTTATTTTATTCACAAAATCATCAACTAAATATGTAAATATACAAATAACTTTATATTTTCCAATAAAATATAATTCCATATTAACTTTTTCAGGGCTCTTGTTAAACCAAAATCTGAATTAACCCCCGAAGAATTGGCTCGCCAAGAGGAAGAAGAATTCAATACCGGTCCGTTGTCCGTACTCACACAATCCGTCAAGAACAACACTCAAGTCCTAATCAACTGCCGCAACAACAAGAAACTCCTTGGACGTGTCAAAGCTTTCGATCGTCATTGCAACATGGTTCTGGAGAATGTCAAAGAAATGTGGACAGAATTGCCGCGCACTGGCAAAGGCAAAAAGAAGGTTAAGCCGGTAAACAAAGATCGTTTCATTTCAAAGATGTTTTTGCGCGGAGATTCTGTAATTTTAGTTTTGCGTAATCCACTTGCAACTGCAGCTGGAAAGTAAAATAATAAATACAACTAAAATGGGGCAAATTGTGCTCTCGCTCTAGCTTTTAAGATATTTCACTGAATTTTAAATTTTTTTCTTCTTTTGTAATAAAACTCAACAAATCTACCGTAGTATATATGTATTAAACGTGGAATTATCTATTTATTGCCTATTCCTTCTAAAGTAATGTACCGTAGTGTAATGATTAATTCGTTGAAAAGTTACGCCGAAGGATCGCTACACAACTAGCCTACTCTTCATAGACATTTTGTTCATTGGTACTGTCTCTTACAAAGAATTGACAAAGCCTTCAAGAGTGCATCTCACCTTACCCTTTGGAACTCGGAAAATAATTGAATGTTCAATCCCTTTTTGATAGGTCAAAGGTCAGTACAGTACCCAGATCCACACAAATGCCCCTCGTGATTTTTGTTGGATGACAAATTTATTTATTTTCTTTGTTACAAAAGAATATTGCACTTACATTAGGGTGCGCCTTATATTAAAACTTTTGAAATCAAGGGGCACGGTAGTGCCCAGCCAAGTTCTCTAGCAACTTTGTCACTACACCCTTATTTACAGGAAACAACTCAGGCCATTTTCGACCCCCCTCTAACTTCCACACCAAAGATGCTAGAAATTTCAAACTCGCTACATTTATTGAGCTTGTCAAAACAAAACTCCTCACAAAATTTCAGCCTTTTACGATAAGTAGTTTCTGAGATATAGGGCTTCAAAAATCGCAAAAACCGTAACTGACTGACTGACTGACTGACTCACTCACTGACAGATCATCAAAATTATGGAGACCTTCCCGCTATCGTAGAAACTTGAAATTTTACACGGTGATAGGGCTTGTGGTGTATACAAAGGGAAAAATCGAAAATTTGAGATTTTCAATTCAGGGGGCGTGGCATCCGCCCATTTCCGCTGAATTTTCATTAAATATTATAGAGCACTTCTGATTATCCTAGAATCTTGAAATTTGGTAGAATGGTAGAGCTGGTAGTTTATACAAAGGAAAAAATTTAAAATTTGAGAATTTCAGCCAGGGGGCGTGGCAACCGCCCCCATTTTCACTGAATTTTCATCAAATATAGAGATTTTCAATTCTACAGCCATACCTTGCAAAAAGTAGTGAAATCACAACAAAAACATACTGTTAAAAAAAGAGCCAAGTTCTTGTATGTTGAAATTATGCTGGTACAAAAAGTACTGAGATGTAAAAGTGTACCAAGTTCTAAAGTTTGGGTTCAAATTCGTATCAATAAAATTTTGATTGTTTACTTGGCAATTTTTGAAATAACTTTAAAAATCGGTAATTAAAAGAAAAATTGTCAAGAGAACAATCAAAATTTTATTGATACGAATTTGAACCCAAACTTTAGAACTTGGTACACTTTTACATCTCAGTACTTTTTGTGCCAGCATAATTTCAACATAGGAGAACCTGGCTACTTTTTAACAGTAATGTTTTTGTTGTGATTACATTCTCCCAACCCGTCAAATGGTTCCCTCTCATGAAAAAAAAATTGTCAAAATAAAATTTTCCAAATCCGATAAAATTTGGGAGTCGCTACTTGGCTTTGAAAATTGGCCTGGTGGGCCAAATAACAAAAACTTTTCTAGTTTCAATTTTCACCTGAAAAATCAGTTTCTATTTAAAATTTCAAGTTCCCTGCAATTTTCTCCCTGAAAAATATATCTTCCTTCCTTCCAAAATTTTTAAAGTGCTTTAATTGCATTTTGTTTTAGACGAGTACACATATTTTGGTAAGTTTTCTGTATGATCACCTGCTCTAAAACAGTATTAAACATAATTTTACAGCTTTCTGTGATTAAGGGTGGTGAAAACGATTTTCCAGCTTATTTTTTTTTTTTTATTATTTTCGTTAAATTAAAGTATGTATTTATCGTTTTTCGGTTTGAATGCTCATATAAAACTGTGAACGGGCTCGTTCTAATTTAGGTTCTGATTTTAAAAAATATTTTAAATCAGCAAACGGGTAATTTTATGAAAAAGTGGACACGAATTTTGAACAAATTATGCTTTTTTTATTAGAAAATTTCTATTTACAAACGTCAACTCTTTTTGCAAGTTGCAAGAAGAGATTCTTTGTTGTATTCCCTTATGGATAGACATCAAATTCAGGGAGTTTAAATAATCTTAAAGCATTTTTATAGCATAAGCTTGCCAACAACAGAAGAATTTCAGATGAAAATGACGGAAAAACAAGGAAACTAATGTCGTTTTCCAAAATTCTGTGGCAACAAGGAATAACAACATAAGTCAACTTATGTCGAAATTGAGATTTTCACAAAATCTGATGCACAATAAGCGATTCTATCTACCATATTTTTTTCGTATTTTTATCTTAAGCGGTTTATGAATTACAGGTAAAAGAAAAATGACATTAGCATTGACTCCTTATGGGAAGCAAAACTTTCAAAACGCTCTCCTGAAAAGTTGTAAAAACTGACTTATGTTGTTTTTCCTTGTTGCCACAGAATTATGGGAGTGAATCACTCCTTTTTCGTGCAATTTTGGAATTTGTTCACGAAGAATTTGACAATTGGAGTGATTTGACGTTTGCTTTGCATGTGTTTGTAATACGAAATAATTATTAAAATAATAACACAATCTTTTAAATTCACTTTTAGTGATTTTTTACAATACTTTATTGAATTTTTTTTGTAAATAAATATAATTTCCTTCACAAACAAAATTAAAACAACCACCCAACAATTTAACAAGCAGTCCATGAAGTCAAATGTAGAAGTATTGGTAATCACTCCGTCACTCCTTCAAAATTTTGGGAGTGAAGAATTCACTCCAAAAATGCACTCCTTTTTCAATTTTTTTCACTCCTTTTGGAGTGATTATATAGCTAGGAGTGTCACTCCTTGAATTTTGGAAAACGACATAAAAACATGATGAGTCTAATAGTGACGATGACAACACCCCCTCGTTATTGGTAAAATAAGTTAACATTTAAGCAAGCTTCGTTACACAATATTCGATTTAAAAAAAACTTAAGTGAAAATGCATCTTTTCTTTACATTTACAACTACAAATCACAGGTAACATGAGTTACCAAAATAATGTAACGTGAGTTACCTAAATATTTTATTGACAAAAAAAAAAATTATTTATGTGTTGGAAATTTTTGTGAATGTAACGTGAGTTACCATGGAATTGCCCAAACGTAACAAGGAGAAAACCGGAAATTTGGTTGATAGGTTAAATATCATTTTTACCATTATCCTAAGCGAAAGAATGTTACCTTCTGAGAAACTCGGGCATTATTCTTTCATTACAAACAAAAAATATTAAAGAAGCTTGTTTTTTAATCTCAAAAATGTTATATTTGGGCAAATGGTTAGAAAAGACAAAAACCAAGGAAGAGAAGCCAAATGGTATATAGGAAAAAATATTTTTCTTGAATGCTTTAAAAATAAGAAAATATGATTGTTATTATCAAGTGCTTGTTTATATATTTTTTTTAAATTGTTTTTCGTTTAAAAAATTGCGTTTTTATTGAAAACGGATTTTAATCTGCCGAATTTGGAACACAAGAAGTGGTAACATTGAAATTCCGTCCAAAATCATCAACAAGGTCGAGGTCTTTAGCGAAACACTTGCTGTTCAGAATTAGTTTTGAGTGCAAAAAATTTATAATACAGGTAAAATAGTACATAAAATCAACAAATAAAAAAAAAATTGTACACTCATGAAACTTGGCAAAAAAGTAAAAGTAAAATAAATTGCCTCAAAAACATTACAGCTAGAATCCAGCGAAAGCAACGGCCAACGGGCATCCCAGATATACGAAAAATTCACAGTTCAGTTTTCAAGGGATATCAATGAAAAAAGGATTAATTCTCGGTTATTTTAATACTGTGTCACTTTATTGTGTCCTCCAACAACTCTGAATGTACAAAAATAATAGAAGAAAACTTAATATTTCATAAATTAATTTTATCAGCAAGCCCATCAGCCACGTAGAAACAAAAATATAAAGGGCTTTCTCAAATAAAAAGTAGTTTTGGATAATTTTTTCAATTTCTCTAAAACGACAAAACATTTTTGCATCTAGTTTTCTCTTTTTAAATTAAAATTAATAAAAGTATTGAATCTTGAAAATAAAATAAGTATTTAATTACATAATAGCCCAGGGAAATTAGTAATTTAAATCGCATTTTTCGCGGGACAAAATTTTTTTCATGGAATGTGTTCGGGTGGTTGTCCTTATCATAAAAGTCAATTTGTTGGGATAATTGGAGGTTGGGAACAGCCGCCATCTTGGAAAAGAGATTGGTATCGTTTTTATTGAATAGCTCCATTGTTATTCATTTTAACAAAAAATGACAAAGGTAAGACTTATTAACAATAAAATTATCTAAGAAATGATATACAAAACAATTCCGTGAGTTGATTAAATAAAATTTTATAGTTGGTCAAAGTGCGGGTTTGTATCGCAAGGTTGGGACAAAATGACATTTTTTCATATATCTGACGAACTTTTGATTTGTTTGGATAATTCTTCAAGAATGAATTGTAGTACTTATAATTACCTATAAAATGAGCCCACAATCGTTATTGTCACCATCGTATTGTAGAAGTAATCTAACTCCGAAACTCTCCATGTACTAGTCAAAAGTAAGAAAAAAGCTGTTTTTTTGCTAGTAGGCCGAGAAAATTTTGGGAGTAGAGATATAACCAAAATATAAGTACGCAGTTTTGCAGCCATACGCGTGTTAATGTCGATTTCTAAGGTCTGACAACTCTAATTTTGTGCTTTATACGGTTTTTGGGGGGTTAAATAACGTAAGTTTTCCAGTTAATGTGAATGGGCTAAATTTATACTATTTGAAATTATAAATATACAAGCTGAAACTCTATTATTTTTCCTAAATCTGGACACCTCAATCTCGGCTATGGGGTCAATAGAACTCACGATATAAGCTTTTTTAACTAACCATATCAGGCTTTTCAATTCAAATAAACAAACAAAAATCTAAACAAAAAAAGCTTCTAAAACATAATCGTATAAACGGCTTATATATAGTTCTATTGGTCACATCCTCAAGATTGGGTATTTAATTACATACTATTTTGAGAAAAATTAGTTTGTAATGTTTGTTTGAAAGATTTTTTTAAAAATTTTGAGTTTGAAAATATTTTTTTCAAAAACTATTCTTTGAAAGAGCTTTATTTATTTAAAAATATAATAAAAGAATTATTAGCTTTCCAAAAAAGTATAGGAAGTTATTGTAGATATCAGGGGCGTACACACCATTGGGGCAAGTGGGGCGGTGCCCCGGGGCCCCCAACACGCCAGGGTCCCGTAAGGAGACAATGCAGAGAAGCCAACTGGTTATAAAAGTATCGAAGCAAAAAGATACGATATTTGACATGAATTACTTCGGACACAAGAGAAACAAAAAAATTACATATTATCTTGGGGCCCCAAAAATTATTACTTGCATATTCTTCGCGACCAACAAATGATAGGTACATCAGGGGCCTCAAAAAAAAAATAAGTGGGCGTATATGTACATACTTTTTTATTTGTTCTTATTTTCTATATCAAAGGGGCCCAATAATTTAGTCTTGTCCCGGGGCCCCCACAACTCAACGTACGCCCCTGGTAGATATAACCGTCGATTTTTAATGATTTTTTTCCAATCTAAGTCAAATTCCTAGAAAATTTGCCCTCCAGTCCAGGCTAAAAACAGGGGAATAAACCACCCCCCTCCCCTCCAATACGATGATCTTATCTCAACCAAATCAAACCGCTATGGTTTTCTGGCAAACTGCTGGTATATTACCTTGTATAAATAATAAAAAATGTTTAAACAAAACATAATTCATGTTTTTGAAATTAATTCCACAAATTTACTATACCATGAAGCTTTAAATGCCGGTAGCGACCTCTAAATATTATTCAATTTTTATAAATTTTTCAGACATTTTTTTTTTCATGACAAAGAACAAAATGGCGGGTTGGGACGGTCAAAATTAAAAAAAAAAAATTTTTACCCAACTTACATATCTCAAAAATGCTTAAGTTCAAGCAAGAAAAGGTCACTTAAAAGATTTTCAGCTCGGAACTTGAATGACAATTGATTAAGAGGTGCAAGTACTGATATGTATCGTAGTAAATGGTAGAGCTTTAGAAGCACGTTGAAGATACAATAAAAAAGAAGCGTTCACCAAACTAAATTCCCTTAAAAATTTTTGAGTACCGGCAAAAAATTTCTTTCTTTAAAATTTTTTTTGGAAATAATTTCCGAAGGCTATTCACGGTCGCCTTCCTTGAAGATTCTAAATAGGGGGCAAATATTTTGGTTTTCGATGTTCATGATAAAAACAGTGAACAGAGTACATTAGTAAAGAATAATGTCCAGTTTTGAACCCCACATGCGGATCCATAATGTGAAGCAGTAAAATGAGAGAGTTGTGGTCCCTCCGAGATCATGACTGTCGTCGATAAAGGAGAAGAAGAGAAAAAGAATGTTCAGTTTTGATAGTCCTGCCTGCAACAACCGTTGTCGGTCACCGCGAATTTTCAAAATTACGCTAGAGAATATTCGTTGTTCCTTCAAGATGTTAAAAATCATTCAAAAAAACTAAATAACTCAACTCTTTCAATTTCTTGAAATAGTAACTATTTTAGCCAAATCCAATCTTATCAATCTGATATTATAACAAGAAGCACTATGCATAAAAACATAAACTTGATCAAAATGAAAAATGTGTATATTTCAATACCTGCAACTGAAAGAAAACAGCTAAATGCACTTTTATATGGTGACAAAATTATTAAAAAATTAATTATGTACATCTAAGGCCCATTTGCTCATACGGGTCATAAATTTGAATCCTAACTAGGTCAAACATAGTTCTTAAGTTCTTCTTATTTTATTCTACATTGCTAAAAAATAGTTATATGGAACTCAGCAATGATTTACTTTCATGATATAAACCGCTGAGAACTTCAAATCCAAATGTCAAATCGATAGAAAAGTCAAAAAATTCGAATTGTTTTAGAGAAAATTAAGCAGTTAGAATGCAACAAATTTGTTGTTAAGAAAAGTTTGTGTCTTTTTATTACAGAAAAAAAAGATTCAATAGTGAAAGTGACCAAAAATATATGTTAAATTTAATTTTGAAAAGTATTCATTTGAAAGAATTTAATTTTTAAATGTGTGCGTTTGACAAAACTAAGAATGAAAATTATGATAACAAAAAGTAAACAGTGTTTCAAAAATTTCTGTTGAAAGTTTTTCCATCTGTAGATGGTAAATGCTAATAAAAGTGAGTAAATTTCTATTAAATTGATAATTGACTACATACATCCATTTCTTAAGCCGCATTCTTTTCTTTTTCGTTTAATAAAAATGCTTAAGTAGAACATTAACTGCTTATGTTCTACAATTTCTTCCCCCTAAGTTATGTTAAACTTAGGATCGTTTATGACATAGTTTGAAATTCGAGCAAACCGTTATGTAAAACTTAGCTCTTTAGGATTTACTTAACCATTTAAGTTTCGTTTCAGCAAATGGGCCTAAATGTTTAAATAAATTCAAAACAACATAAAGTTATTCCTTATACATATTATTATACTATCACCCCTATTACGATTTTCAACTATCAATTGATATAATTGATAAAAAATAAATTTCGATCTCATATTATCTAATTTGCAAAAAAATTGAAAACAAAGAATGATGCCAACCGTTATTATTAGAAATATAATTGAAAAATTCCATTAAAAATATGATCAGTTTTCCCCCAAATTAGATTTTAAAACACCAAATTTATCAACTATCAATTGATAGTTGACAATCGTAATAAGGATGTATGTGTGTAAAAGAATTGATAAGATTTAAAAGCTTTTTTTATTTTTAATCACTTATTGAAATAAATTTTATGTGGTTACTCTAAGCTGAGGAAATGGTATTAGTACAGAAATCAAGTTTAAGATAATTCTTTTGGATAAGAAAGTCATAAATTTATCAAATATAATAAGATTTTGAATATTGACAAGCAGGGCTTGAACTCACAACCTAGCGATTAGGAGACCGACGCACTACGCATTGCACAACCGCTACCACTTGACAAGTTAATCTAGACTGATATGAGTAAGTAAAAATGCTAGTCGGTTCAAGTAAACTTGATAATTGGAAAATCAATCCTAGGTTAAAACTTTGTCAAGTGGCAGCGGCCAGCTGTAGTGGAATGCGTCGCCGTCGTCGTCCTCCCAGATCTGTTTATATGTATTTCTTGTGTGTTTGGATTTTTTTTTCGGGTGTTAAAATCAAAAACATAATTTTTAACAAATCCTGCAGTAATCTTAATGAAAATATTAGTTAATACTAATGCATGAGCATCTGTTAAAGTTATAAGATTTCTGCGGGGTGTCTTGTCAAGAAGACTTCCGACTTAAAATATGTAAATGGTAAAATCTTCTTTATTTCTTGACATTTTTAATTTAAAAGAATCATTTTATTTTAGACTTCAAAACACGTTGATTTATGTAAACACATTTTATAAATAAAGTGTTGATCACTTAAATACCGTACGTTTGCTGATTGAATTTCTTAAAACGGCTTTATTTTGACTTTTGAGGTTGGATCCTATAAAAATAAAATGTCCAAAACTTCACTATTACACTTCAACAGATACATTTTACATCTTTTCCTTTACAAACTGCTGAAGGTTAAATTATAAAGTAGATAATTCGATAGAAATGAAGAGTCGACAAAAAGTTTTATTTGTATTTTTCTAAATTTAAATATAATTTATTATAAAATAAAAGAATTTTGCTGTGCACTGATTTCGAATCTAAATAGGTAGCATCCAAATTGCTCCAACTCTCCAGATTTAAATATGAAATGTTTATTGCTGTTGTAGGTATTTAATTTTTAAGTTCTGAGCTTATATCCGACATCCAGACTGGTTCACATTATACTTACAATAGGGTTAAATAATAAATTCAGATAGTTTATAACTTCTTAAACCCATATGATATTATAGTTACCAATTTTTTTCAAGTTAATCACTAAGCATTCTAATGTATGTGCTAATGCCGAAAATTAGGAACGATGCATTAAAATTACCCTCTTAGGGCCAGTTGTACAAATATTTAATCCGTGGTTCAGCAACTTTTACCTTCTGAAATCGGCAGCAAGGGTGAAGTTTAACACTGGTTCAAGGTTCATATATGTAGATATAGCCACATTCGTGCTTCAACCGAAGTTGACCCGCAGCTAAT